>NW_028257911.1:300000-512961 GCF_057944985.1 Cucurbita pepo subsp. pepo | reverse complement strand
TAAGTATTTGCCATAGCTCGATACTCGGCTTCTGCTGATGATCTGGACACATTGGTTTATTTTTTAGACTTCCAATAAATAATTGAATTTCCAAGAAAATGCAGAACAGAAATAGACCGTCTGGAAGTTCGAAAACCACCCCAGTCTGAATCACAATATGCTTGTAATCTCAAGTTATTTTCAGATGTAGTAGAAGTTCTTGACCAGGAGTACCTTTGATGTATCTTAGAACTCGAAGAGCTGCCTCCCAATGTGGTTTTCTTGGTTCATGCATAAATTAACTAAGCATACGAACTGAATACACTATGTTAGGCCTAGTAACGGTTAAATATATTAATCTGCCAACCAACCGTCTGTATTTACTTGGATCATTCAACTTTTCCTCTCTCTGTTGAAGAATGTTTTAGATTTTGCTCCATAGAAATTTTTCTAGACGTGCTCCTGTAAGACCTGTGTCTTGAAGAATGTCTAGAGCATATGTAACGACCCTAAATTTCCACATATCTAGAGTCGCCACTAATGTCTTATGTTCATCTCTAATGCAGAATAAAAATCTAAGCATGCTCACCTTTATTAGCGGAAAAATTTAAAACTTCAGAATACATTAAAACATTGGAAAACACTGCCGGACTTACGTGTTTCAAACATCGTGCTGGAGATCAAAAGACAAAATAAAACGATTACAAATTAATTAATATAAATGAATGAAATGCAAACGCCCTATCCTAACCAAGACTAGGAATTTTAAATATGCAACTATTCTATGCACGCGCCACAGTCTCTGATCACGATGCCACCGTCAACCGTACATGGGAGTCTTGCCTTTACCTGAAAAACAATATGGCACACGGCCTGAGTATTTCGAAGAAATACTCAGTAAGTGACCCCACTATAGGGGCCATGCTAATGCAAACACATGCAATCATGAATAGGGACCTATCTCTAATCATCTTAGGGGTGGCCTCTAGTCTCGGACAAATTGGATGTGTAGTACTTCCCTACACACGACTCACACGTGCGAGTGTGAGTCCCCAGGGCGCTCGCACACCCCCTGGACCCTCTGGTCAAGCTAATCTGTAGCGACGTCCGGAGGTCAGCGGAACCCCATAGTGTCATGCGCCTCATGAACACCCTCATCTGTGTGCTTTCGCACCTGTGCGCATTCGCGCTCATCATAAGGTGCGCGTCCGCACTCATCATCTCTAGGGGAAGTAGCCCTATGCTTATGAACATACAAAATGCATGAGGTCCCTCTAAATCCATCGTAATGTCTCTTCTAACACAACCCTCTAGTCTCATCTCTTTGTTACTCTAGGTAACGCATATCGTGGATATTTATATTAATATCATTTTCATGCTCTTAGGGTTGTGTCCTACGTCGATCTAACGACATGATGCAATATGGCACTCATCATCATCTAGCATGATCAATATGGAAAACATCATCATATTAAGGTAAAAATCATGCAATCATCATGCTCATCATAATGCCACAACGTGCGTCAAACATATTAAGCATCACTCAACCAAATATGTATAAACTGGCACATATCATCAAGCATCATACAATTTATTTAGCCTATCCTATAGTAAGGCCACTTACTTGGTTGGCCTCGGCCGAAGTACTCCCTAAATAGCTAAACGTAAGCTCCCGTTCCGTGAGAGCTGCTTCCTACTTTGCTGGGTTTGTTTCCTATCACGCCGTTCACCACTTTCCGTTAGTATTTCACAATTAATTTACCTATAATTTAATAAATATGAAATACGGCTCTAAAACGGCCTCGGATACCTTAATCGGGGCTGAAAACAGATCCGGGAGGGTCGAAACAGTGGAAATCGGGCTGAAAACAGGTGAGCCGAGCCGAACAGCCGCTGGAGCCGCCGGAGGAGCCGCCGGAGCGTCACCGGAGGGAGCCCGAGCCGTTTGCGCCGAGCCGAGCCGAGGACTGCCGCGCCGCTGTGTGACACGTGGAAGCAGCAGAGAAAGCCACGTCGGGCGGTAGTGTCGGGTCGAATCGCGGGTCGGAGTCCAGTTCGGGTCGTGGTTCGGGTCGCGGGCTGTGGAAGGCTACTGGGCCAAGGCTAAACGTTGGGCCTCGCTTACTGGGCTGGGCCGCAAGTGTTTGGTTTGCAGGCCTGCTCAATTGGACCGTGGGTCTAGTCGGGGTTGGTTCAACTTGTTGGGTTTTATGTCCTAAAACTCATAGTTTGTAAACAAAGATATATTCTATTTTCAATAAAATTATTATTGATGTTTATTCAGTAAAAAATTGTTATTGAATAAAGTGAACTTTACGATCATTAATCTAAATCCAATAAACTAAGAACACTCTGGCTATAGTATGATTACTTGAACTATATGTAGAGACATAAGAGTGGATCAAGTTCAAGTATATAGTCAAAATGATCTATAGTATAAGGATAAATAAGGCTGAGAACCTTATTCTGGGGACACTATGGATGCGGCCCACTTTTGTATATGATATAAACAATGTGATCACTAAATTGTACATGTGGAGACATGTGAGTGGGGGCGTCCTATGCAATGAGTATTGCATAAGATCGGACCATGAAGAAAACCACTCTCACTTTATAAAGTCGTTTACTGTTGAGACTGATTTTCTTTTCATTCGATAACCTAGGTAACTCGGTTTTAATCCTGAGCTAACCATGAACTCCTGTTTATTCGGAATTATCCTTAGATTTGCATGGGTGAGAGTGGCTCTAGTTCGCCGACTCAACAGGCCTCCCATTTCAGGGGTAAGACTGGGTGAATGGCTGGGGACGTGGGGTGCAAGACGGAATTCACTCCTACCCACTTTTAGGGATAGAAGAAAGGTAGTTCCCTTAAGCACTGACTCCAGGTCTTGAACAAGGGGCCCCACCCTCTCATTGGCCTGAGAGGGATTCGGTTTACTGGTTGGACCACAAACCAATTGTTCATTAGAGGATCAGTGAGACATAAGGAACAAGAAGTAACTTCAGGGGTAAAACGGTAAATTGACCCAGCTCTAGTTACGAACAACCTGTGAAGGATCGACTTACTAATCATGGTTATATCAGATGGACAGAAATATATCTATAGTGAGGGGAGTGCAACTACTAGGCTATAGTGGAGTGTCCTAGTAGTTAACGAATGTTGGTTAACCAGGTTAATGAGTTTAATCGGTTAATCTTGGATCGTTGGAGCTCATGATCTATAGGTCCATTAGGTCCCTCTGCTAGCTCATATCGGACTAAACCATAGAACAGTGTGACGAGTGAGTTCGAAGTGTTCGAATTCAAATTAGGGAATATGCGTTACATATATACGATATATTTAACCGCAATTTTGTTTTATTTACGAATTAAACGAAAAGAGAGAATCTGAGATATTTAAATAAGATTTAAATATCTTAATCAATTATGTGTCGGAATTGATTGGGATTGGCATTTGAATTAATATTAAATATTAATTAAATAGTTTAATTAATCATTTAATGTTACTTTAATTTGAAATTCATTATTCAAATTAATTGTTGAATTAAAATGAAGAAAGTCAAAATGTTGACTTTCATCTAATGGAAAAATCCATGTTAGTGGAATTTTGAGGTGTCAAAATTTAGTTTAACCAAACTTGCATGTTTGCCAAATAAACCCCACAAGTTTGAGTGGAATTTTGAGTGTCAAAATTTGGTTAACTCAAACATGCATGCTTGCCACATAATCCCAAACATTTGAGTGGAATTTTAAGTGTCAAAATTTGGTGATCTCAAGTTTGCATGAACATGCAAACTTGACTTTTTAAATAGAGTGATCATGATACTTGGAAGGGATTCTTCATCTTGATGAAAAAAAACCTTGAGAAAAACCTCTCACAAACACTCTCTTTCACATATACAAAATCCCTCCCAAGTTTAGTCACTCACCGGATTCCACAATCCCGTTCTAAGGCCGGAGGATAGTGGAGAAGACACTAGTGGTGGTTCGAAACCGGTTCGTGAGGCAAAAGGAGTTTGAACTACAAAAGGTTAGTATTTAAACTCATTAAGTTTTAATACTTATGAACATGCTAGTTATTTACAATAATTGATGTTCTAAAAGTGCCTAAGATCCAAATTGCTTCCGCATGTGTTATATTAACACCAACACAACTGAACCGTAGCTTCTGGGCCGGTTTGAGGTTTGGGACGCTGTAGTTGGGCTGGGCCGAAGGCAGAGGCCAAGGGAGGAACGGGCTGGCTCTCCCGGGTTCTAGGTTCGGGTTGACCCGGATCCGTGGATCTCGTCTTCCTTACCCAACTTTGGCCGATTTTCCGGCGAGCTTTCTCTCTCCTTCCCGCAGCGTTTCCGTTGCCGATTTCAGTCCTCTTCCTTCCCTTTTCCTCTTTGTTCTTCGTCCTTCTTTCCTTTTTGGGAGTTTTGCGGCCTAAAAGCTCCTAAAAGCCATAGATCTAAGAATCGATTATGAAACCTAACTTTTCGACCTCGGTTACCGACGACGACGCTTACGAAATAACACAAAACGCACCCTGAGTTATTGTGCTTTCGTTAGGGATCTCTCTTACGGTAGTAACAGGTCGTTTGGTGTCGGTTTAAGGGTGGTTTGAGGGCTCGTCGGAGAAACTGGACACTCGCCGACGTTTGTCCGAAATCTCTCTCTCTCTCTCGAAATTTTCTCTCTTTTCTCCCTTTGCAGGTGTTCTGAAGATGCTGGGCTGAGGGTGGGCGTGCTGTGGCTGTCGTTTCGCGTGGGTTCCGCGAAACTCGGCGGTCGCCGGAAAACTCGCGGGTTTTCCGGCGACTGGGTTTTTTTTTTTTTTTTTCGTTTTCTCGTTTTGATTTTTTTATTTATTATATATATATATATATATATATATATATATATATATATATATATATATATATTTTCTTTCTTTCCCGGGTCGTTACATTATCTACCCCTAAAAAGAAGTTTCGTCCTCGAAAGTCTCAAACTCTTGTACCAACTCGGGGTATTTCTCTCTTATCTCGTCCTCACGCTCCCACGTGGCTTCCTCACTGTGGTGATTCCGCCACAGTACCTTAACGAACGCAATACTCCTGTTGCGTAAGGTTTTTACCTTTCTAGCTAAGATTCTTACTGGTTTTTCCTCGTAGCTCAGATCTTCATTGAGTTAGAGTGGTTCGTAGTCTATTACGTGGATAGGATCCGTAATGTACTTCCTCAGCATCGACACATGAAATACATCATGTACTCCTGAGAGGGCTGGAGGTAAGGCTAACTTATACGCTACCGGACCAACTCGCTCTAGGATCTCAAATGGTCCAATGAATTTAGGACTTAACTTGCCCTTATGTCCGAATCTTAACACACCTTTCATAGGTGCCACCTTGAGGAATACTGGGTCCCCCACCTCAAACTCCAGGCTTTTACGCCTTATATCGGCGTAGCTTTTCTGTCTACTTTGAACGGTACGCATCCTCGCTCGAATTTTCCGGACAGCCTCATTGGTGAGTCGAACCAACTCGGGTCCTACTAATTCTTTCTCTCCTACCTCGTCCCAACATAGTGGGGACCTACACCGTTTCCCGTACAGGGCCTCAAACGGTGCCATTCCAATAGTTGCTTGGAAACTGTTGTTATACGAGAATTCCATTAGGTGGAGTTTGGAATCCCAACTTTCCTTAAAATCTAGTACGCAAGCGCGTAGCATGTCCTCTAGAATTTGGTTTAAACGCTCCGTTTGTCCATTTGTTTGGGGGTGAAAGGCGATACTAAAGTCGAGGCGGGTACCCAGTGCTTTTTGAAGTCCGCGCCAAAACGCTAACGTAAAGCGTGGATCCCGATCTGACACTATAGACACTGGGACTCCATGTAGTCTTACTATTTCTTTCACGTACAGTTGTGCTCAATTGTCAACTGTATATGTAACCTTCCCAGGTAGAAAGTGTGCCAACTTGGTCAACCTATCGACAACTACCCAGATCACTGTATAGCCCTTGGGCGTTTTGGGTAAACCTACTATGAAGTCCATCGCTATGTTTTCCCACTTCCACTCCGGTATGCTTAGGGCCTGCAACAACCCCGCCGCCTTTTGTCTTGGAGCTTTCACTTGTTGACAAACTAAGCACTTGCTCACAAACCCGGCCACATCCCTCTTCATGCTCTTCCACCAAAAGTGTTGTTTTAAATCTTGGTACATCTTAGTACCTCCTGGATGCATAGCAAATGGTGAGTTGTGAGCTTCCATCAGTATTTCCTTCCTTAAATCTTCTATTGTCGGAACACATAAGCGTCCTGTATACAATAGTCCTTCATCTGATGACTTCGAGAATCCATCTACTGGACTTTCGTCTAGCTGTCCTAGGACTTTCTGTAGGTTAGGATCCTCTCGTTGGGAGGTAATAATTCTTTGCCTAAGCGTAGGTTGTACCGTGAGTCGGGCCAACTGTGCTATGACTCCCTCGGTCGCTACAGCTATGTTGGCTCGCTCGAACTCTCTTTGTACCCTTACTTCCCTCGTAATGAGGGCCGACGAGTGGGTCGTCTTCCTACTCAAGGCATCTGCAACCACATTTGCTTTCCCAGGGTGGTACTGGATATCTACGTCATAATCCTTCATCAATTCTAACCACCTTCTCTGCCTCATGTTTAACTCTTTCTGGGTGAAGAAGTATTTCAAACTTTTGTGGTCGGTAAAAATTTGGGTTTTCTCGCCATACAGGTAATGTCGCCAGATTTTCAGCGCGAACACTACAGCGGCCAACTCTAGGTCATGGGTAGGGTAGTTCTTTTCATATTCTTTAAGTTGACGAGATGCGTATGCGACAACCTTGCCGTGTTGCATTAACACACATCCCAGTCCTTTCATGGAGGCATCACTATAGATCACATATCCTTCTGAGCTCTCGGGTACTATGAGTACCGGGGCGGTTACCAATCTCTCTTTTAGGTTCTGGAAGCTTGCCTCACAAGCATCATCCCATCTAAATGGCACCTCTTTTTTTGTTAACTTTGTTAAAGGCGAGGATATTTTAGCGAAGTCCTGCACGAACCTTCGATAATATCCCGCCAATCCTAGGAAACTCCTTACTTCCGTTACCGTAGTTGGGCGTTCCCACTTTGTGATCGCTTCGACCTTGGTGGGATCTACAGATATTCCGTCCTTTGACACCACGTGTCCTAGGAAGGAGACTTGTCGTAACCAAAATTCGCATTTGGAGAACTTGGCGTACAACTTGTGCTCTCTTAGGGTGGTTAGGACTTTTCGGAGGTGTTCCTCGTGCTCTAGGTCGGTTCTCGAGTATATGAGGATGTCGTCAATGAACACAATCACAAACATGTCTAGGCATTCTTTGAATACCCGGTTCATTAACTCCATAAATACAGCTGGGGCATTGGTGAGGCCAAATGACATCACTACAAACTCGTAGTGACCGTACCTTGTCCTAAACGCTGTTTTTGGTACGTCTTTTTCATTAATCCTAATTTGGTGGTAACCGACCGAAGATCTATCTTAGAGAATACTGTTGCTTCTCTGAGTTGATCAAACAAGTCTTCTATTCTTGGCAGAGGATATTTGTTTTTTATGGTTCTCTTGTTTAGCTCTCTGTAATCGATGCACAGACGCATCGATCCATCTTTCTTCTTAACAAACAACACTGGCGCACCCCAGGGGGACACGCTAGGTCGAATGAATCCTTTATCTAGTAAGTCTTGCAGTTGCGCCTTGAGTTCCTTCAACTCTGCTGGCGCCATGCGATAGGGTGCTTTGGAAATAGGCCCAGTTCCCGGCTCGAGTTCGATGACGAAGTCGACAGCTCGGGAAGGGGGTATACCAGGTAAGTCATCCGGAAATACATCCGGGAACTTGTTTACTATTGGCACGTTTACTAGGGTCTCTTCCTTTCCTCTCACGTCTACAGCACATGCTAATATAGCCATCCACCTTGTTGGACTAACCTCTTTGCTTTCATCATCGAGACTACCTTGGGGGTAATCCCGGTATTTGTGCCTTTAAATTTAAAGGTAGGTTCTGTCGGTGGTGAAAATTTTACTTCCTTTTTGCGACAGTCTATACTAGCTCGATTTTCAGCTAACCAATCCATGCCTAGTATGACGTCGAAATCTGTCATGTTACCACTATCAGGTCAACGCTTAAAGTTTGGTTCCCTATGATTACTTGACCATCCTTTACTCTATCCCTAGATACTAAGTCTACCCCCGCAGGGGTGCTTACAGACATTTCATGCAATAAGGGTTCTAATTCGAACCCTGCTTGTACAACAAAAGGCATGGAAATAAAGGAATGCGTGGAACCAGAATCAAATAAGGTAAAAGCGAAATGACCTAAAATGGATAGTGTACCTGTCACCATGGCATCGGACCTCCCAGTGTCCTTGCTGGTTGACGCGTATGCCCTAGCTTGAGCTCGCGGTGGTGCTGGTTGATCCGTTCGCTCTACTACTCAGGGCGGGTTTGCTTGTGCTGCAGCATTTCCGGCCGTGCAGTTCACGGCGATGTGCCCCTCTTGACCACATCTATAACACGCTCGGCTGCCAGCCATGCACCTCCCACCGTGTAGTCTTCCACAGATAGTGCACCCTTCCTCTCTCCTCCCTCTGGCCCCATCTTGATTCCTGGGGTTCCTGTCAGTATGTCGGGGAGGGCGTCGCTCATCCCATCTAGGAGCGGGTCTGTTATTGGAACGGTGCCTACGTGCTGGTGGTGGACGGTCAGAGCCTCCTGATTCATGAGGACGCTTCTGCCCAATTATAACTGGCTCTTCACGTCGTTTCTCATCCTTTGGTTTCTCTAAAGCCTTGGCAGTTCTCAAGGCTTCCTCATAGGTCTTTGGGTTGAACGCCTCCAACATGCGGCGGATTCTTGGTTCCAAACTCAATATAAATTTCTCTGTCATCTTTTCTTCAGTATCCACCATGGACGGTGCAAATCTCTTGAGTTTATTAAACTCTCGGTTGTACTTCTCTACTGTGAGTCCTCCCTGTACCAGGTGGGCGAACTCCTGCTGCCTTTTAAGTCGCTCTGACTTAGGATAATATTCTTTAAGGAAGGCCTCCTTAAATCGTTCCCAGTTCATTGGTCCCCCTTCTAGGTTAAGGAGGGTTTTGTTATCTCTCCACCATATCTCTGCGTCCTTTTGTAGGACGAAGGTTGCACAGGCGACCTTTTGGTTCTCTGGGCACTCCATAGTCTCAAAGGTGGTTTCCACCGCTGCAATCCACATTTGGGCTTCTATGGGGTCTACTAGGGAACCAGTGAATGGTCGAGGGTCGTATCTCTTGAAATCTCTTATCCAGTTTGAACATCTAACAGGTTGTGGAGGGTTTACTGGGGCATTGGCCTGAGCAGTGGCCTGTGCCTGTGCCTGTGCCTGTGCCTGGGCCTGGGCCTGTGCTTGGGCTTGTTTCTGGGCTTGTTGTAGACTGGCTTGCTGGTTGGTTACCAAGGTTTGAATTAGGGCTTGGATAGAGTCACACATTAACCTAGTATTAGCATCTACTCCACCCACTGGGGGTGCAGCTTCAGGTGCGACTTGGAGTGGTAGGGTAGGCTAGGGTGGAGGTTCTACTTGTGGTGGAGGCTGTACTGGTGGTGGAGGCTCAGCTTGTAGTGGAGCTAGAGGAGGTAGCTCAACTGGAGGTAAGATTGGGGGCGGCGTAACTGTTACCGGCCCAGTCTCTGATCTTTCTTGAGGTGGGCCCTCTACTGCCACACCTCGTCCTACTTCTCTACGACGGGGTCGCCCCCTTCCTCGTCTTCCTCTTCCTCTTCCTCTTCCTCTTCCTCGTCCTCCGGGCATGGTTCTATAAACCAATATAAGGTTGCTTAAGTCTAAGGCCTTAATACTATGCATATATATATAACAATACGCACAATATACAATACATCGTAACGCCAAAGAAGTAAACATTCATCATGCTAAGCATCATATCATGCTATTAACAAAATTACTCAGCATGCAACACATGACGTCATACTCTTAAATAAATACGTGAAATATCACAACCATTTCAGTAATGTCAACATAAAAAAGAAATGCATGCGAGTTTTAAAACGTTTCTCTTTTCTTATCTTATGCAAGGCGTACCTGACGGTGACGGAGCATCGAAGTTGGGACCGTGGAGCGTGCCAAGCCTACATCGTAGGCTAGTCTACAGAATCTAAAACCTAGAGCTCTGATACCAACTGTAACGACTCTAAATTTCCACATATCTAGAGTCGCCACTAATGTCTCATGCTCATCTCTAATGCAGAATAAAAATCTAAGCATGCTCACCTTTATTAGCGGAAAAATTTAAAACTTCAGAATACATTAAAACATTGGAAAACACTGCCGGACTTACGTGTTTCAAACATCGTGCTGGAGTTCAAAAGACAAAATAAAACGATTACAAATAGTATCAGAGCCAGTCACCGGACGATGTGTCGGCCTTCTCGCTGTTCCCCGAAGGGGGGTAGACACGAGGCGGTGTGCTAGTAAGGACGCTGGACCCCAAAGGGGGGTGGATTTGGGGACAGTCCCACATCGATTGGATAAAGGAACGAGTGCCAGCGAGGACGCTGGGCCCCGAAGGAGGGTGGATTGTGATGTCCCACATTGGTTGGGGAGGAGAACAAATCACCCTTTATAAGGGTGTGGAAACCTTCCCCTAGCAGACGCGTTTTAAAGCCTTGAGGGGAAGCCCGAAAGGAAAAGCCCAAAGAGGACAATATCTGCTAGCGGTGGATTAGGGTCGTTACAGCATACTTCCTTTGAGACATAAAGATTCCTTTTCTAGACCTAGAAAATTCAACACCTAGGAAATATTTCAAATTTTCTAAATCTTTGATAGGAATGTCTCGAGTAAACTAGTCTTGAGAAGTTGAATTTCTTTGAGATCATTGTGTGTCAATAGAATATCATCAACATAGATAAGAGCTGCAGTGAAAGAAGTACCTTTACTTTTAGTAAATAAAGAGTAATTTGCTTTGGACTGAGTGTAGCCTGCATTTTGTATAGTGGTAGAGAATATGGAGAACCAATTGCGAGAAGCCTGTTTTAAACCATAAAGAGATTTATGGAGCCGACATACTGTATTCTTTCCCTGTTGGCGAATACTTGGTAGTAAAGACATATAGACTTCCTCGTCTAGATTACCATGGAGAAAAGAATTTTAAACATTCAACTGATGAGTGAACCATTTTCGAGCAGCGGCAATAGTGAGTAAGCAACGAAGTGTAGTAAGTTTCGCTGTAGGAGAAAATGTCTCTTTGTAATCAACACCTTCAACCTGAGTGTATCCCTTTGCTACCAGTTGAGCTTTATAACGTTCAACAGAACCATCAGAGTTGCGCTTAATCTTGTACACCCAACGACAGCCAATAGCTTTATGGTCAGGTGGTAGAGGAATGAGAGACCAAGTATAATTACGATCCAAAGCTGCAATTTCATCATTCATAGCCTGCTGCCATAATGGGCTGCCAACTGCCTCATCATAGGTTTTAGGTTTTGTCTGGGCTGTAATAAGAGCTAGAAAAGCACGTTGAGTAGGAGAAAAACGAGAGAATGAAAAGTAATGATGAAGGGGATACCTGGTGCTAGTGTTGGGACTTGAGCTAGAGGTTAAATGATTGGCTCCAGAAGACATCTCATAATCATTATAACAAGGTGGAGGTTGTTTGGTACGAGTAGAACGTCGGAGTGGAACTGATGCATCAGGTGGGAAAAGATTAGATTTAGTGGGTGAATCTGGTGAACCTGGAACTGATGAATTTAGAGAAGGAATAGAAGGCGGAGGAGACGACGAAGGAATAGAAGGATTAGAATGGATGTTTGAGTAGGATGGATCATGAAATGGTAAAATTGGAGTTGAAGGAGCTAATGTCAAAGTTTGTGAAGCTGATGAAAAAGGAAAATTATATTCACAAAATTTAACATCACGACTGATAAAGAATTTTTTAGATTGTATGTCATACAACTTGTAACCTTTGTGACCACAAGGATATCCTATGAAAACACAAGGAATTGCCCGAGGTTCAAATTTTTGCTTAGAATGTACTATAGTTGCATAACACTTACAACCAAAAACTTTAAGATATGAAATGTAGGTGGTCATTTGTAGAGTGCTTCAAAGGGTGTCTTGTTAGAGAACAATGGTGATAGTGTTCTATTTATATGATAAACAGCAGTTAAAATGCATTCTTCCCAAAAATTAAGTGGAACCTGTGACTGAAAAGAAGAGACCTAGCTACATTTAGGATATGACGATGCTTACGTTCTACGACTCCATTTTGTTGTGGAGTATAGACACAAGTGCGCTGAAATTCAATGCCACAAGAAGTAAAAAATGGTTGTAAAGATAGAAACTATCTTAATAGTAGTATGAAATTGACTAAGTTTACTAACAAATGGTGTACTTCTAATTTGTGTTGCGTAAGAAAAACTCAAGTACATCGAGTAAAATCATCAACAACGGTGAGAAAAAAACGCAAACCAGAATGGTTTGGAATTTTATGTGGTCCCCAAACATCACAATGTAACAGATCAAAGGCAGAATGAGTTGTTATTGAACTTATTGAGAAAGACAACCTAGTTTGTTTTGCTAATGGGCAAATAGTACAATTATGAGAAAGAGTAGCATTATTAAGATGCAATTGATTAGCTAGAAATTTAAAACGAGAAGGAGAAGGATGACCTAGGCGTACTTGATTTGCTGAAGATTTGATTGGAGATGAAGAAATATGATAGAGACCTCCGAATTGTTTACCCGAGCCAATCATCTTCCCCGTAGCCAAGTCCTGCATAACATAAGAATCAGGATAAAAAGTCACATAACATTTCAAGTCATTGGTAAGTTTGCTGATGGACATTAGGTTTAAATTGAATGAAGGCACACATAAAACATGGTTTAATTTAAGGTCAGGGTTAAAAGAAACATTGCCAGTATGTGACACATGTGTTGTCCCTCCATTAGGCAAATTTATTGTAGATATGGTGGTAGCCTTTGGTTCAGTCATAACAGAAGCTTTGGATACTATATGATCCGTAGCTCCACTATCGAGAATCCATGGATTAGAACTCGTAGAGTTAATAGATAATGTAGAATGACCAGAATTACCAAAATTGATGTTATTATCAGAATTACCAAAAGGACGATGATTGAGAGCAAATAAGGCTTGTATAATCTGTTGTAATTGCTCAGAAGAAAAATTTGGGATGGAATTAGGTGATTGTTCTTCTATATTCGACTGAGAAACATCGACCATATTTATAGATGATCGATATCCTCAATTGTTGCGTTGATTGATTTGTACTGCCCTTCTAGAATTATTTTTCTGTTGACATCAATCTTCTGTATGTCCCCTTCTATCACAAAATTTACAGTGAAACTTAAAGAAATCGACACTCATCAATTGTATGACCACTTTTATTGCAGTGTTCACATGATTTATCCTTGGCGAATTTTGAATATGTTGTTTTCTTCTGCACTACTGATGCAATCGAGAAATTCTTAGTAGGCTCAGAAGTTACCTGACGCTGCATCTCCTTGTACAAGTAATGAATAGGCTTGCCTCACATTAGGTAATGGAGTCATCATCAATATGTTAGATCTTACCGTTTTATAAGACTCATTGAGCCCCATGAGTAGTTGCATCAACTTGTCTTCTTCGCATTGATCAACATGTATTTGACGTTGATTACAGGTAAATGGTGTGCGGTATGCTTCCAATTCATCCCAGAGTGCTTTGAGCTTGGTGAAATATACTAACAGTGAAATGGTTCCCTGTGACATCATTGCTATAGACTTTTGTATCTGAAAAATTACTGGAGCATTCTTTTGTGAGAATTGATCGTGAAGATCAACCCACACTTGATGAGTTGTCTTGCGTAAATAATACCCTCAGCGATATCTGCTTCCATACGGTTGCACTCATTCCATAGTTCAAATTCAATTGAATTTGCATCTTGAGACGGTTCTTCAATTGTGCCATCAATGAAGCCAATTTTCTTTTTTGGCAATAAGAACATGCATAACTGATTTACTCAGGATTGATAATTTGTTCCATTTAATTTGATTGGAACAAGTGAATATCCTGACTAATTAGAGTGATGAATATAATAAGGATGTGTTAAATCAACATCTGAAATTTTGAAGCTGGATTTGGTTGACTTCGCCATAGAGAAAATTTTGATATTTAAAAATACCAAGATCGGTGCTCTGATACCATGTTAAGAATGAAAAATAGAAATAGAAATAGAAATAGAATTGAGAAAGTGTGTATTCTTATTGATATTCATAAGCTTAAATAGGATAAAATAATTAAATATTGAGAATAAAATAAAATATACTTTAAACCAAATCATAAATAATAAAAAATTAAGATATAATATCTAAAATATATTTTATAAATAATATATACTCTAAATATTATATCTCAATAAAATTCTAAAATATTCATGGTTGACTGAGTCTTTTGAAACTTTCTTCACCAACTTAATAATTTTGAAAGGAAAAAGCAAGCTGACAAGGCAAAAAAAGAAATAATAATAATAATAATAATAATAATAATAATAATAATAATAATTTCATTTTTCTAATTTTTTAGAAACTTCTTGATTTTAAATTCCTTACCGAGAACAATTTCAAAGCCGTTCAAAAACGGAAAAAATGACTCAAAAGGATAAAAAAAATTTAAACATATCATATATCGTTTCATAAACACGTCACAGTCATATCATTTCATAAACATATCCTAGTCATGTCGTTTCATAAACATATTTTGGTCATATTGTTTCATAGATGTATCCTAGTTATATTGTTTCACAAACATGTCACAATCATATCGTTTCATAAACATATCGTAGTCATGTCGTTTCATAAATTTATCCTGGTCATATTGTTTCATAAACACGTCACAGTTATATCGTTTCATAAACATATTCTAGTTATGTCATTTCATAAACGTATCCTGGTCATATCGTTTCATAAACATATTTGTTGAGATATATTATTTATGGAATATATTGTAGATATTATATCTTAATATTTTTTCCTTTATGAATTGATTTACGGTATATTTTATTTTATTCTCATTATTTAATTATTTTATTATTTTATATTTTTCTGATTTGTACTGACTTGTATCCTATTTTAAGGATATCAATCTCAATGATAACAGACTTTTCCCAATTCTATTTTCTATCTCATTCTTAACAATATGTCAGTCATGTCATTTCTTAGACGTATCTTGATCATAATATTTTATAAACATATCCTAACCATATCGTTTCGTAAACGTATCTTAGTCAAATCGTTTCATAAATATTTTATACATATCAAGCATATGACACGTGCAGAACCACAAGGCACATGTCATCATACAAACATCAATTCTTAATCATATTGACAGTAAGACCACTTATTTGATTGACCTTAGTTGGCATTCTCCCTAAACTAGAGTACGTTTGTGTTTCGTCCCTCTAAGTTGTTTCCAGTATCGTCAGGTGTTATTTTCTATTAGAATGTCCATCTCGTTTTGTTATTAATATTAATTTTTTAGCTCAATTTAAATTAAATTGAGAAAATGAACTTTATACCAACCTTAATCACCTTAGATAAGGTCGAATTTAGCTCTAGGAGGGTCAAAAATGTAAAAATCCGATCAAAATATCTATACTAAGCTGAATGACTGAGTTTTGAGCCGATTTGAGCCGTGTTGTGCTGACTGAGCCGAAGGATTCGGCGTCTACTTGCGCGACATGTGTGGTCGTGAACCGAGTTGAGGAGCAGAGTTCGGGTCACTCTCCACGTTGTTCCTGCGGTGCGCAGGTTGTGGCTGAAGGTACTGGGCTCGATTGGCCCGAATAATTGCAATGGGTCGAGTGACCGATGTTGCAGGTGGGTCAAGCATTGCAGTTGGACTTCGGGGCTTGGTTTGCGGCTACTAGGCTGAGGCTACTAGTTCGTGGTTTTGCCGCTACTAGGCTGAGGCTACTAGTTTGGTTCTCTGCCTATCGTTCTTTCGCTCAACCTGCAGGTGACTTTGGGAAGTTGCTGCTGCGTGGGGAGTGTTCGGCGCGTGTCGTGGTGGTGGTTGGTTGAGATTCGTTGCCAAGATTTAGTCAACTCCGGTGACGACCAAACTTATATAATGATTTAGGCAACTAAAGGACGAGAGATTTTGTGATATAACTATGTCAAATACTTGCTCCTACCTAACATCCATGTGGTTACATGATTTAGTTACTACATAAAGTATAGTGAAGAGTTAGAAGTTTACCTTTGACCGTAACTAGGTAGATAAGTAGAATGAGCCATATAACCTACGATTAAGAATCTAGGTTATCCTTAACAACAGCTTTATAGCTAAGTCTAAGATTTATATGATGATGTTGTATAAGAAAAATGTTTAAGTTTAAGCGAGTTTGAGTGAGTATAGTAAAACTTGAGCTAGATGAATGAGACAAAACAGGAAGGAAAGACGAAACAAGAATGCTCCTGAACCTTTACATTACAGTCGGTAAAAGAAAAAGAAAAAGACTCCTTTCCTTATTCATTCTACTGAACCTTTACAGTTGAGCTACTTACTCCGGTTCCTATTCTCTCGTTCACCTTCAAACACTGAAAAAGAAGATGAGAGTCACCCACCCACCCTATTTATTCAAACACAAGGTCAAAGAAAAAGAGAAAGACTTTCACCTCGCTCGTAAACTATTAGTTTGCTTCTCCTTGCTTTCCTTTGATTCTGGATTTTCTCCTTTCTAGAACTGTAAACACTAAAGATGAATGAGACTCAACCTTAAACCTTAGACTGATGGAAGTCTTTCGGTAAAGTGGCTGGAGGATTCGATTCTTCTCTCACTCTTTGACTCTATCCCCTGAAGTGATTGTGATTGTGATTGGATAATATTATTTTGAAGTGACCAACATTCCTCCATGAAAATTTTGGAACATAGTTGGAACATACTTCACTTAGCCTCGTTAAAAATTACAAAGGAAAACGACAAGTCGACTTTTGCTTTACATAGCTGTCACCTAATCCAATTAAAATTACCCACACAGAAAAAAGAAAAAGTATATATATTATTTGGAGAAGGAAGAAACGTGGAGGAAATGACCATTTTAGTGTTATCTATATATATATATATTATAATTAGTGTTGGAATTGGTGATATTCCAGGGTTCGTTTCAGTCAAAATGTGACTACTTCCTTCAACGTGGATAATTCCAATCATTTTTACCCAATCTTTTCTTTTTGTTTTTATTTATTTATTTTTATTAAATACTTTACTTTTCTTTTTATTTAAACGGCAAAACCCCCAACCTACCTCCTACCTGCTACCCGCTACCTTTTCCGTCTTGTCTCGGTCAAATTCGTCGCTGCCTTCCTAATCCGCCTTTTCTTACCAATATAATCGGGTCTAAATTATTAAAAATATCTATAAACTTTATAATTTCTTTTAATTAATAAAAATACTTTTAATTTTTTTTTTTTAATATTCTTCAAATTTCCCCATTTTCTTTTTTTCTCTCTATTTTAAATGAAAATTTATATCTAAAAATGTTTAATTGAGTATGCTTACTTGAATATGCCATTCTAGATTGGTTCATCGAAAATGGCTCATTAGTGAATTTGGATATGCATATGTCATAGTCGATAGGAGCTTACAAGTATTGTTGATCACTGTGATGAGTAGGCTTACAAACTACGACACCTATCATTCATGTGCATCCTCAATAAACCCACTAAACAAACTTGCAGCCACGTAGAAGTGTAGTAGAAAAACAAACCTAATATCGACCGATGACGTTTAGTCTAACTTGACTCAGGAGAGAAAATCAAATGAAATGGTTAAATAATAATAATAATAATTTAAAATAATGAGTCAAGGCTATTCTTAATTTAAAAAAATTAGAAAATAAAAGTTTATAATTTAATAAAATCAACAAATGTTTCTCCTGTGTTGAAAAAACAGGAAAGAACAGCAATTATCTCTCTGAAACCACAGATATACACAGTAGCCGCTTCCACCAATACATTCTCTCTTTGTGTATCTGTGTTATACGCCATAGCGCGTCTGCTTGGGTCTTGCTCAGAACCTTCCATGGCCGCACACCACAGCTCAAGCCTTTGAAATGCTCTCTACTCCTCCACCACTGTATATATACCTTTCCATTTCCCCTCTTCCCCTTATCATCTTCCTCATCGTCCTCCCAATTTCCCTCTGCGTTTGGATCTCCCAATGAAGTTCGGCAAGGAATTCACGGCTCAAATGGTGCCGGAATGGCACAACGCCTACATGGATTACAATTTCCTCAAGTCTCTTTTGAAAGAGATTCAGAGATTCAAGCTCAGAACTGGCTCTCCTCAGCTCCCTCAGCCTTCTGCCTTGAAGCGCAAGCTCACTCTCTACAGAGCCTTCAGCGGTCTCACTCAAGGTTACGCTCATCCTTCCCCTCCTTCTTCCCATGCCGATATCGAGAGCCAACCCATTCTCGTTAACTCTATGCACGAAGATGGCTCTCAGAATTACAAGACCACCTTCCTCATGGCTGCCGATGATGGCGCTGAGTACGAACTCGTTTACTTTAGGAGACTCGATGACGAGTTTAACAAGGTCGATAAGTTCTATAGGGCTAAGGTCGAGGAGGTTATGAAGGAAGCGGAGATGTTGAACAAGCAGATGGATGCGTTGATTGCTTTCAGAGTCAAAGTCGAGAACCCTCAGGGTTTGGTTTTCGATATGTCTGAGAAGACTGTTGAGATGACCCGTCTTGCTTCTGGAATTGCTGCTTCTTCCGCTGCCTTGTCCGTTTCCACTCCCAAAGGCGCTTTATCTGGAAGTGAGTTTTGAATGTTTATATATAATCAGGAATTTCTGCTCTTGTTTTAGCTTCATCTAGATTACCGTGGATTGGATTTATCTTTTGTTTAGGTTTTTGATGATATCTGTTTTCATGGTTTGATGAAGTTGAAAGAAGTTGTTTCGTTGCTTGTTTTGGTTTTAATGGAGTTCTTGTATGGTAGATCAGTACTAAGTAGAAACTGTGTTTATGAACATATGTTTTGATGAGCAGAGAGACCTCACATGGCCATGGAGATAATTGAGGAAGGCGGGGCCGGTGAGCTTGGACAATCTGATGAATTAAATGAAGATGGGGACGATATCGACATGATATCGAGAGGTAAACAGGTCGAAGAAGATAACTCAAGCAAAAGGAAGGGTGTTAGACCACCTCCATTAGAAGTTCTTGATCGTGTGAAAATAAATCAACCCATTGAAACACCTCGTTCAACCATCAAGGGATTCCTTAAAATCTCTAAGAACACTGAACTCCAATTCAGCAGAGACAATCTAAATAAAGTTGAAGAACAACTCAAGCATGCCTTCTCTGTGTTTTACCAGAAACTTAGGCTTCTCAAGAGCTTTAGGTACATCTTATCCCCTATTTTCTCGTCTTTTTCAATGCTCAAGTTGCTAAATCTTTTCTCATTCATGGAATTTACCCAGCTTCTTGAATACACTGGCATTCTCAAAGATCATGAAGAAATATGACAAGGTAATTTCATTTCTGATCTGATTGATCGTGTTGAATTAAAGCCGAAAGAAAGTAGCATTGGACATGTCTCCTTACTTCTTTATTATGTCTTTGTAATTTGATTGCAGATTACATCAAGAAATGCCTCAAAAGCCTACATGAAAACGGTGGACAGTTCTTACCTTGGAAGCTCAGATGATGTGAGATATAGCTTGTAAAACCATTTCTTTCTTAAAGAAGTTACTCAGTAAAGCAAGTTCTTTCTTCAATTCTAATATACTAAATGCCACTGCAGGTTGCCAAGTTAATGGAGAGAGTTGAGAACACATTCATCAAACATTTTTGCAATGCCAATCGCAGCAAAGCAATGAATATTTTAAGACCCAAAGCAAAGAGAGAGAGACATAGGACAACATTTTCCATGGGTATGCTCTGATTTTCACCATGATTTGTTGTACCATTTATGCTTATTATTATTTTAGGGACAACCCTTTTTACTTGAACTCAAATGATTTGCAGGTTTTCTAGCTGGCTGCTCTGCAGCTCTTGTTTTAGCCCTCGTCTTAATTATCCGTGCCCGCAATATTATGGATAGTCGAGGAAGCACAAAGTACATGGAAACCATGTTTCCCCTTTACAGGTAACTACACAACTCTCCAGTCATATTACACATGTTGTTGACCTGTTCATTTTCATCTCGTACATTCTCAGTCATCCTTGTTCTTAGCTTAAACCACTGTGTAAATAACTGGTTGGTAATTGTTGAGGATTGTTGGGAGGAAGTCCCACATTGGCTAATTTAGTGAATGATCATGAGTTTACAAGTAAGAAATACATTTTCATTGGTATGAGGCCTTTTGGGGAAGCCCAAAGCAAAGCCATGAGCACTTATGCTCAAAGTGGACAATATCATACTATTGTGGAGAGTCGTGATTCCTAACACTAATAACTTAGTTGCAGCATAAACTATATTCTGTCGTAATGGTTTGACGTGGGAACTCTGATCTGTTTGCAGCCTGTTTGGATTTGTTGTTCTGCATTTGGTTATGTATGCTGCGGACATATACTTTTGGAGGCGATATCGAGTGAATTATTCCTTCATATTTGGTTTGAAGGAAGGAAATGAGTTGGGCTATCGTCAAGTTCTCCTTATTGCTTTTGCTCTAGCAGTACTTGGACTAGGCTCTGTGCTCTCAAACCTTGACATGGAAATGGACCCAAGAACAAAAGATTTCAAAGCATTTACTGAACTTATCCCTCTGTTGGCAGTTGTTGTAAGATTTTCACACCAAACTTCTCCAAATGCTTTCAATTTTGCATATGCAGTAGTGCTAAACAAACTTGCCTTTTCTTCTGCAGCTTGTAACTGCAATACTTATCTGCCCGTTTAACATCATATACCGCTCGAGTCGTCTCTTCTTCCTCACTTGTCTGTTTCACAGCATCTGTGCTCCGCTCTACAAGGTAAATTATGTCAGCCACCGTGTATATAAGCTCGAAGATTCTGAAGTTGCTATTGCAATATTGTTCCTCAAACAACTTTCTCTATCTCAGGTGGTGCTCCCAGACTTTTTCTTAGCTGACCAGCTAACCAGCCAGGTGCAAGCACTCAGAAGTTTGGAATTTTATATTTGCTATTATGGTTGGGGAGACTACAGAATTAGAGTAAACACGTGCAAGGCTAGCGCCGTATTCCAAACGTTCAGTTTCATTGTCGCCGTTATTCCATACATGTCGCGCTTTCAGCAGGTACCACTCCAATCTTGCTATCAATTTTTAACTGAACTCCCACATTGCAGAAAGAACACTGGGAACTGATGGGAACATATTCATCCTTAGCTTAATGTGTTGTCTTCCTTTCGTGTTTTCGCAGTGCCTTCGTCGACTGTATGAAGAGAAAGATAAAATGCACGCACTAAATGGATTGAAATACTCGTTTGCTATAGCTGCTGTTTGCTTCAGGACAGCATACAGTCTAAACAAAAACTTATATATTTGGTATGTACTAGCTTGGGTATTTTCAGTCATAGCAGCAGTGTCAGGCACGTACTGGGACCTCGTGATCGACTGGGGGCTTCTGCAACGGAATTCGAAGAACCGGTGGTTAAGGGACAAGCTCCTCGTCCCTCAGAAGAGCGTATACTTCGTTGCAATGGTGAGTGATATTATAACGAATGAGAATAGAAGAACATGTTGCGTTTTATTTGGCGATTCCTAAAGAGAGAAAACATTGCAGGCATTGAATGTAGTGCTGAGACTTGCTTGGATGCAAACCGTATTGAACTTCAAAGTCCCTTTCTTGCACAGAGAAGGTTTGGTTGCAATTGTTGCTAGCTTAGAGATCATTCGTCGTGGCATATGGAACTTCTTCAGGTAAACTAATACCAAACAATTTTCTCTGAAATGAAAAATCTTAGTCTTATCCAATACTTATTTATATATGTTTTGATGATGGATGGTACAGAATTGAAAACGAGCATTTGAACAATGTCGGTAAATACCGAGCGTTCAAATCAGTGCCGTTGCCTTTCAACTACGACGAAGATGATGATAAAGATGATTGAGGGATGATTCAAAATGGACCCTTTTCTTATGTTGTATTTTTATGATGTATATAGCAATTTTGCAAGAACTGTGTGTTCTGAGATTCCATGGATATTGGAAGGTAGAAATTAAGGAAGGAAAAAGGAAAATGAAAGAGTTAGAAATGAAGAGATTGCAGATAAAGCGAAGGCAAAGGGAAAAGGACAAATCCAGAAATGGTTTGAATATCATAAGCTGTAATGTAGAAGATTATGATATAAGATCCGTATGAAAACGAGAGATTTGATGTGGTTGGATGGTCAAGGCCTTCAATTCCACAACATGACAACGGTGCATTGAATGCAAGCAATAAATAGTGGGCCACCTAATATAATTACACTTTACTACCATAATTCAACTATACTACCATCCTCCACGTCTATCACAAACCAATAATGTAACACAATTATGTTCCTTCCTTGTTCATATCCATCACTCATTTTTTGACACGTTTTCATTTTCTAAAATGTTTGAAAAAAATTGCACTCTCTCATTGGTCCCCATTTCCGTTAAGGTACTATCTCTTTCAACACGTAAGTCCTAATCTGACTTTTTCTTTTTCCGACATGTGAAATTTTATTGAGAACTTTAAAGGTTGAATTTCAAAATGGAGTAGTAGAGAAATATAATAACAAAAATCATAGAAATCTACACAATGAAGATCGTAAAAAATAGAAAATATGGTCCAAGGCAACTCCAAAGGGGTAAAACGGTCTTTTTCACCTTTTACTATTTAAGGGGTCTAATTTACTTAATGCAGAATTAATTGGGGAAGGAAGGAAGAGAGAAGGAACAAGAAAAGAAAAGGAGAGGAGGTTGAGTTTCTTGAAAAAAAATGTTGGAGAACCGTCTTTAGATTCGACTTATTCAAAGTATTCTTTGACGAGAATTCTTTATTGGAGTTTCTTAGAATGATGTTGTTTGTTGATTTAGACTTTTGAGTCACCAGAATCATTCAAAAATCGAAAAAGAATCGAAGGTATAATATATGAGTTATAGAATATCGTTTTTCTATATATCTGTGCATTTAGGTGTTGGAAAACTTCTAAAAACTATTTATTATGATTTGGGAGATTATTCTTAATAAATCTTGGGAAGGAATCTCGGAGAAAAAAGATTAAGGTAACTTAAGTAAGTTTAAGGTGTTCACGAGCAAGTTAAAAAAGATCCAATTAAAGGAACTATGGGAGGACACGACCATTAAATAAATAATTTCAATACTCTAACATTAAATTATTGAAAAATGTTTGAAAGAAAAAGATAAACATAAAGGGCAAAATTATAATTTTTCCAAATTTTAAAGATTTTTCTGGATTTTTAATTACTTATGGTTAATGCTTCATCTATAAATATGAGGTTATGAGCAACATTTTGGAACAAAAATCAAACAAAGTTGAGCCTCCAATCACACGATAGAAGTAATTCATTTTTCGGTTTCTCTTCCTTGGATTTTATTTTTTTAATTCGAGAGTTATGGTTAACCATTATTTCTTTAAATTAATTACTACGCAAACAAGCTCTCCAACAAATTTCCTCCTTTCCCACCTATGACAGACATTTCTAGGTTGAGATGAGTATTTACCACGAAGGCCACCAAGATTGAGAAGCTTAAGATCGAGAGTAATCAAGAAAACTTCTAAAGAAAGCTGATTTAAGTTTTAAAAGGGGATAATCCAAACTTTGTTCCCGACACGAAAGTTCGTTGGGTAAGGCCTATTCCTCTACCCTCATAGCAATAAGAGGAGAAGATTTCAGGAAGAAGTTGGGGGGTGAGGAGCTCCCTATCAAGTTGCCTAATAACCTTCGGGTAAATTTGGGTAAGAGACCGAGACAAAGAATCGAGAAATTGGGGGCCTACGAAAGGGTTTATTCTTCAAAAACTATTTCTTAAGCTTGAAGGAAAGATAAGGAAGAGATTTCATGGAGGAATCGAGGTCTAAAAAATGTCTCAATCATCCTAACTAATAAAGAATTTTCTGGGTTTATATTTGACGAGGACAAAAGTTTTTTTCGGCAAACTTTTAAGGCTTATAACTTTGGCTACTGCCTATGACAAGGTGAGTTATTGGTCTCTAGATCGTACTTGCAACATTATCTTTAAGTTCTATGAAGAAATTGAGATCTAAGGTATGGTTTGCGTCCCTCCTACGTACATCGTCGTCGATAATAAGAGAGGAACCTCGATTTTAGAGAGTTTCATGGATCTATGGTTGGCCCATGCAACCCAGCGTGACCCAAAATCGATCACTCGGCCCAGCCCACACAGTTAGCCCTTGCAACCTAGCATGATCCACGACCTATACACCAGCACCTCGACCTAAATAGTAGAAGCGATGTGTCCCACTCCTACAATAACATGTCACATCTGTAGCCTGACACACATTCGGCTCAGTCGGTTTAGACGGCTCGGCGGCTCAAAATCTCAGCTCCTTACCTTGGTAAAGGAAAAAATCACCATTTTTCATCGTTATGACCCTCTCGAAGCCGATTTCGACCCTAATTAAGATAGTTAAGGTCATTACGATGTCCTATTTCACAATTTCAAGTTGAATTTAGTTTAGAATTGTGAAATACTAACGAAAGGAACGAGACCACCATTAGACAACGAACTCCGGTGACACTTGGAACAACATTCGAGGAATGGGAGCTAATGTATAAGAATTTATGGAGAACACTGGCTAAGGCCAATCAAGTAAGTGGTCTTACTGCTGGATACTTGTTTGTTGTATGACGACATGTGCTTAGTGGCACTGGCAGGTGTTCTTTATGCTTTATAATTATGACGTATGACGTATGATCTATGATGTATGATGATATGTATAAGTTATATGATGATGTATGATGATGTGCTATAATGATTGTGACGTAGTTCAATAGCGTTATGATAACGATGTAGGATGATGACAATACATGTTGTTATTTCCTTAATGACGTTATTTTCCATATTAAGTTGAGATGTATGTTGTGAATACCATATTGCATTATGTCGATAACTCGGCCTAGGACACAACCCTACAAAAGATTATTTATGATGTTAAGATGGAAAGCTAATGCACATATATTATTAATAGTAATATAAGGACGAAACTATGGTTGTGTCATAAAGACGAGAAATATTATCTTGGTTTATAGAACCATGCCGCCCAGAGGATGCGGACGCGGAAGAGGAAGACGAGGAAGGGACGACCCCCTATTAGAGGTAGAGGGTGAGGTGAGGCTGAAGAGAGCCCACCTCGAAAAGGATTAGAGACTAGGATGGATGCAGCTGCATCACCAAAAGTTGCGCTGCCACAAGTCGCGCTACCACAAGCTGCATCGCCACCACAAGCTGCACTACCACCACAACCTCCACCGACGCCGCAACCTGCACCTGAGACTGCACCCCTTCCGGCGGCCCCAGCGGCTGGACTAGACACCATCACTAGACTAATGTGGGAGTCTCTCCAGGCCATGATACACACTATGATGGTCACCCAACTAGGCCATGATACACACTATGATGGTCACCCAACTAGCCAACATTTCGTAACCTACCCGAGGGGCAAATTGGTTAATGAACTTCAAACGATATGATCCTAGCACATACACTAGTACTACAAGAGATCCAATAAAATCTCAGATTTGGATTTGTCTATAGAAACTATATTTGAGTCGATGGAGTGCCCAGATAACCAGAAAGTCTCATGCGTGACCTTTGTACTGCAAAAGAATGTAGAGGTATGGTGGAGAGGGACAATAAGGATAGTGTCAACCTAGGAGGGGGAGCCATGGAGTGGGATCACTTTAAAGAAGCCTTCCTCAATCAGCATTAATCCAAAGGGGAACGCTTAAGGCGAACACTCTGTGTTCGACCACTTGACCCAAGGCGGACACTCTGTGGAAAGATATGACAGGGACTTCATGAGACTAAAGAGTTTCACACCATCTTTAGTAGATACTAAACAAAAGATGACTAAGAAGTTTGTCTTTAGTCTGGACCCAGACTTGCCGCACGGTGGAAGCTATAGACCCGAAGACATATGAGGAGACTTTGAGAGCTGCCAAAGTCTTATAAAAGCTTAGGGATGAAGCACGACGTGAGCAGCAAGTAACTGTTGGACGCAAACAGCTATATGACTCAGTAGATTCAGACCATCGGCCATCGGCGCATAGTCCCTACTCTATCGACCCATCTGCCTTGCGAAAAGCGAGAGCACCCTTCTCAACGCACAAATTGACACCCCAAAAATTAGGATGGGGCAAGAGGAAGAGGGGAAACAGGGTGCAAAGATCTGTGGGAAGTTGTATGGGGGAAGGTGTGGCCAGGACGAGAGCCTGTTTTCGATGTGGTCAAGAATGTCACATAGTCATCAACTGTCCGACCAAGGACACCGAAAACCAACCTAACCCACCTAGAGCAGTGGAAGAGGCAGACAGACCGGTGCAAACTGTGAAAAAACTACTCGCGTATTTGTGAAGGAGATGTCGAGGGTGGAGACACAAAGAGACAAAGAACACCGAGTTGATCCAAAAAAACCCCAGTATTCTTCTTTCTTTTTTCTTTGCTATGTTTCTTTTCTTGTTGACTTTACAATAGAAAGACTAAGCATTTATAAGTTTTTCTAATTCTAATAATAGGTATGAGAGTGCCACCCATAAACCTGCCATTATTCCTACGCAGGGCTCTCTCTTTATGGCTGACTTTTCAAATTAAACTCTAATAATAAATTAACTAATATTGGCATTTAACATTTAAGTTTATTCAACAAAACTCCCCCCCATATACTTAAACACTATATTCAATGACTCCATCTGTATCGTTTTCGTTTTCGTTTTCTCAAGCTCAGTCGTGGCTTCTTCAATTTCCTCTCCTTGTCCTCGAGTAGCAAACTAAGCTTATCCTTTTCTGACGAAACTTCATTTTGAGATTCTCGAAAACAGCCCATTTGAGACAGCAACTCCTCATTTCTCCCGTTCTCAGCACACTCGACTCAGTCAAAGACGTCATAGCTTCTTTCAGTTTACTCAATTCCCTTCGCAAGTCCACAACGACATTTTCCACTTCCAGTTTTGCCTCCTCCATTTCGGCTTTATCACGAGTGATTATCTCAATCATGCGTCGTAAACTCACTGCCTCCTATTGGACTCGATTCAGATTCACGTCAAGTGAGTCTCTCTGTTGAGTTAGCATCTCTACATTTTTCTCCTCCCTCACTAGCTCTTCCACTAAACCATCAATGTCTATTAATAAGTCATTCTCTTTCTCCACACCTTCTTCAATTTTCTTCACAAACTTAGAGATTACCTTCTCATTCTCTTCCTTCTCATGTTTGAGATGGAAAGAACTCTCACTAAGCTCAGTCACTTTCTTCTCTAACCTTTCAATCTCTATTTCTAAATCTTTCCTTCTCGTTCAGCGATTTCAACGTCTGCAACTGAGACTTCTCCATAGATTTATCCATGACAGTTTTGGGTTGTTGCTCCAAATCTCTGTTCTCCTCCTCATGATCTGGCAGATTCTTTGGCTCGTTCGCTGATCGCGTGGGCTTCTTCTTCGCCATTGTTTGGGATTTTGAAGGGATTGCGGCTTGCATTTGCATCATCTGTTTCTCATGTTCAATCTGCATTTCTACCATCCTTTCTCTCCATTACATCTTTTCTTCTTCCATTTTCTCTTCCATTCCATCTTTTCTTCTTCCATTTTCTCTTCCATTCTCATCCTCTTTCTTCTTTCTTCCTCAAATTCTCTTTCTCGCCATTGAAGCTCTCTCTCTTCGAGCTCAAGCTCTCTGTTATCCAGTTGTTCATCCCTCTTCGATTTTCTCGTCTCCGATATCGCGATTTCGCCAAATCCGCTGCATATCACCTCATTTCCAACGGCTTCCATCGTCTCACGACTACCGCCATCGTCTTTCACGCCGCCATGTTCTTTTGCTTTCAGGTCTTCATTTTGGGCCATCAAGATAATACCTTCGTTTGTTGCGTCATCCAAGGCTAGGTTGATCGTTTCTTCCACCTTTTATTGGCTCGACAATCTTTTGCAACATGCCCCATTCTACTACAATTGTAACATTTGTCGAAGTTATGACCATATTTATGACATTTATGGAACTGTATGTTGGAATAGATTGGTCGGTCGCCTCTTCCTCGACTGCGTCCTCTTCCACATGCCAATTTGCTTGGCTCGACTGTCTCTTCTTCTTATAGTATCCTTCATTACTGTTGCCTTGACCACCTCGACCATTTCGTGACTTCCATGACCACAACCTCTACCTTGAAAATTTTGAGAGTAGCGTACCATTTCATATTTGATTGATGTCTTGGTTTGAAGTGCTTGATCAAGTGTTTCCTCCTTCTTCTTCTTACGTTGCTCGTGTGCCTCAAGAGAACCAGTGAGTTCATCGACAGTGAACGTCGCTAGGTCTTTTGACTCTTCTATCGCACATACAAAATTCTCGAAGTTGTTGGTTAATGACCTCAAGATCTTCTCCACAACCCGCGTCTCGGGTAACATTTCTTCGTTTCGATTGAGTTGGTTTACCACAGTCTATACATGCGTGATGTAATCAGATACGTTTTCTGACTCCTTCATTTTCATTCTCTCTAACTCGCCACGAAGAGTTTGGAGACGCACTTGTTTGACTTGGTCGGTTCCTTTGAACACTTTTCCTAAAATGTCCCACGCTTCTTTTGAAGTAGTTGCACTGGCAATCTTCTCAAAGCCCGACTCGTCAACGGCTCGGAACAACATGTATAGTGCCGCCTTATCCTTTGATTGCACCTCTTTTAACGCTTTGTTTTGTGCCACCGTATAACCTGTGGTATCTTTTGGTTCTTCGAAACCTTTTTCGATCATCTCCCATGCATCTTGAGAACTGAGAAGAGCTTTCATTTGGATGCTCCAATTCTCATAGTTTGTCTTCGTTAATCGTGGTAGCGGCATTTGACCCATCACATTTGCCATTAGCTCTAATACCAATTTGTTAAAGAAAACTCGCTAATTTGTGAAATAAATCTCACACACACTAACAATAGAGCGCTCTGATATCAATTTGTGAAAAAACTACTACCCTTTTCTATTACTTCTCTGTATTCTTTTTTTTTTTTTTTTTTTTTCATTGCTCTGTTTCTTTTCTCTTTGACTTTATTCGACCTAGGGTATCCCCTTAGGGTGCGCCAGTGTTGTTTGTCAAAAAGAAAGATGAATCGATGTGCTTGTGCATCGATTATAGAGAACTAAATAAGAGAACGATAAAAAACATATATCTTCTGCCTCACATAGAAGACTTATTTGACAAATTTAGGGAGGCGACAGTATTTGCCAAGTTAGACCTTCGGTGAGGGTACCATTAAATTAAGATTAAAGAGAGGAATGTACCAAAAAGAGCGTTTATGACAATATACGGTCACTACGAGTTCATAGTGATGTCGTTTGGCCTCACTAATACCCTAGCTTTGTTTATGAAATTATGAACCGAGTATCCAAGGACTATTTGAACAGGTTCGTTATCGTGTTCATAGATAACTTCCTAGTATACTTGAAAACGTACCAAGAACACATTCGAACGGCGAATGCCGGAGTTTTCGTTCGCACATGACCCACAAAGAGCACCCGACGTCGGGGTCACCACGGAAACCAAACTCGACCTTCAGCCACCTCCAAGACACCTGCAGAGAAGAAAAATAGTGAGAAAACGAGAAAGACGGTGAGAAAATCCGACGAAGCTCTGGCAAAGCCAAACCCTATGAAATCGACGTCGAAACCTCCGATTTACGCAACGAAAATAATCCCAGAGGCTTTTACACATACCACGGGTAGATTTAGACGATTCCTACACGTACACCGTCGGGCAAGGGAGACAGAACGTCAAATTTCTGAACCCTCTCAGATCCGGGAGTGTAAGGCCTTTACGAACCAAACAAATACTAAAAACGAAATTATGGAGAGAAGGAGACTCGGAAACGGAGAAAAAAGGAGGGAAAAAGGACGTCGAAATGACGTTACTGAGGAGAGAGAGAGGTCGCCGACAAATTTCGTGTAACCGGGCGAAGAAGACAAAGTCCGACCCAAGGGCCGGACTCCCGCAACCTGAACCGAGTCCAACCCACTCCAGTCCAAACCTCGGTCGACGACACCCCCGAGGCCCAGTCACCTCAGCCCAAACCTGAAAGCCCAATTACGGCCTAACCCATCAGCTGCGACCCGAGACAACCCAGCCGAGCCGAGACCCGCAAGCCCAATCCAATACCCAATGCTCACAGCCCAGCCCACCTGCAAAGGTTTCCTTTCAGTCTAGGGCCGATCCATCACTCGCGGTCAACCCAGACCTGCGACTACAACCGAAAACCCGCACGCTCGACGCGACAACCCGCGCCTCGACTCGAGACCGCTGCACATGCGTCGCCCTCTGGTTGTGCCACGTGGCACATCTGCAGCGCGACACCCCCTCAGCTCCAGTGACTTGATCAGCTCGGCGACGGCTTCTCGATTCCAGTGGCTTATTCGACTTGGGAAACCTATTTTTGACCTGTTTGGCACCGTTTCGACCCTCGCGGACTTGCTTCGATCCCATTTAAGGTAAAATAGATCATTTTAAGGTCGTATTTCACAAATTCAAGTTGAAAATTAATTGTGTTTGTGAAATACTAACGAAGGTGTCGAATGATCCAACAGGAACCAACCACCAACGAAAGCGTAGGACGTATACGAGGAGCTAGGAGCTTACGCTTATATTTTAGGGAGTACTTCGGCTAAGCCTACCAAGTAAGTGGCTCACCCATTGTAGGTTATACATTGTATGTTGTGTTAGCATGTGTCCGTGGATTTGCACGTGTCATTAAATTGTATGCTAGATTCTTATACTTCAATACGTACGCTTGTGATGTGTGAATGTATGCTGTTTAGTATGATGTGATGTGCTATGCTTATGATGTTTATGATATTTCTGGATGATTCTGGCATGAATGATACTAAAATTTTGATTGTATACAGCATGAAATGTAAGACATGATACCACGATAAATGACATGAAGTGTAACCCCGTTAGGATTATGTATGATATGTAGACTGAAAAATGAGAAATGACATGTTAGGCATGAAATATGATAGTGGGTTTATATTCATTAATGATAAAAGTAGAAGTATTGGTGACCTCATGCATTATGTGTGCTCATGCATTTGGGGGATACCCCTATTCCATCACGAGGGTACGGACGTGTACATCCAATGGCAGGACAACGATCGTTATGTTTTGCATAGTGCTGCCATGATGGTTACTAGTTCTAACGGGTGTCCGGCCTAAGGAGCTCCAGAGTATGCTCGCCCTACAAGGAAAGTGGCCTAGCGGTGTGTGAACTGGCTGGTGAGCCCATACTCGCACGTATGGGCTGTGTGTAGAGTATATGGTACACGTCCAAATTTACCCGTTAGAACAGCACCGTAGGAAGACAGATTGAAAGATAGGTCCCATCATCTCATTGCATGTGATTGTTGCATAACCCCGATAGGGGGTCACTTACTGAGTATTCTAGAAATACTCAAGCCTCGTGCTACTATATTTTTCAGATAAAGGCAAGGCACCCATGTGAGATCGACAGCGGCATCGCACACCCCGGGACCGTGGCACATGCATAGAATAGTTGTTTTCCATTTCGTAGTATAAGTTAGTATAGGTTGAATTTTGTTTGCATTCAAAGTATAGGTTAGTTTAGGTTGAATTCCCGATTGCATCATTAGTATAGGTTAGAATAGGTTGAATTGTAATCGCATAATAAATCATAGGGTAGTATAAGACAATTGTTTCAGTGTTGTTCTTTTTCCTTTCTTTCTCTTGTATTCGTTTTTCACGAGGTAATAAAAGGCCAGCGTAAGTCCCATTTATGATAAGAGCCCATTTAATGTAAATTCCGCATTTCTAGGTATAGTCATGACCTTAGATTAAATAGGTAAAATTTACGGTCCTTACAAACAAGTTGTACGCCAAGTTCTCCAAATGCAAATTTTGGCTGTGACAAGTCTCATTCTTGGGCATGTGGTATCAAAGAATGAAATATTCGTAGATCTCACCAAAATCGAAGCGGTTACCAAGTGGAAATGCCCAATTATGGTTACAATGATGCAAATTTTTCTAGGATTAACGGGGTACTATCGAAGATTTGTGTAGGACTTTGCTAAGATAGCCTTGCCACTTACATAGCTAACGAGGAAGGGCGTACCATTTACATGGAACGATGCGTGTGAGACAAGTTTTCAAGACCTAAAACAAAGATTGGTAACAACCCTAGTGTTTACGGTACCCAAGAGTTCAGAGGGGTATGTGATCTATAGTAATGTTTCTAGGAAAGAACTAGGATGTGTGTTGATGCAACATGGCAAAGTTTTTTTATACGCATCCCGTCAATTGAGGGAATACGAGAAGAAATACCCTACACATGACCTAGAGTTGGCCGCAGTAGTGTTCGCATTAAAAATTTGGCGACTCTATCTGTATGGAGAGAAAACCCAAATTTACATCGACCACAAGAGTTTGAAATATTTCTTCACCCAAAGAGCTGAACATGAGGCAAAGAATGTGGTTAGAACATGTGAAGGATTATCATATAGATATCTAGTACCACCCTGGAATGGCAAACGTGGTCGTTGATGCCCTGAGTTGAAAGACGGCCCACTCGTCAACCCTCATTACTAGAGAGGTACGAGTACAACAAAATTTCGAGTGAGCTAACATAACTGTAGTCAATGAAGAAGTCATAGCATAGATAGCTCAACTCACAGTACAACCTACACTTAGACGAAGAATTATTGATTCCCAACGAGAGAACCCTGACCTACGTAAGATTATGAGTCAACTAGCAGAGGGTCCAGTGGACAAATTCTCAAAATCCTCAGATGAAAAATTAATGTGTAAAGGATGCCTATGTGTCCCAGCAATGGAGGAGTTAAGGAAAGAGATACTGACGAAGGCTCAGAACTCGCCATTTTCTATGCATCCAAGTGATACTAAGATGTATCAAGATCTAAAACAACATTTTTTGTGGCGAAGTATGAAGAAAGACGTAGCAGAGTAGGTGATAAATGCTTAGTATGTCAACAAGTAAAAGCTACCAGAAAAAAGATGGCAGGGATGTTACAACCCCTAAGTATATTGGAGTGGAAGTGGAAAAATATAGCCATGGACTTCATAGTAGGACTACCCAAAACTCTAAAGGGCTGCACAGTAATCAGGGTTATTGTCGATCAGTTGACAAAATCGTCACACTTCTTGCCAGAAAAAGAAACATATATAGTTGACAAATGGGCTCAACTGTATGTGAAAGAGATAGTAAGATTTCATGGAGTCTTGATGGTAATAGTGTCGGATCGAGACCCACGCTTTACGTCGACATTTCGATTTGACTTTAAAAAGTATTGGGTACTCGTCTCGTCTTCAACACTGCCTTCCACCCGCAAACAAATGCTCAAACGGAGCGTTTGAATCAGATTCTAGAGAACATGCGTGCTTGCGTATTAGACTTCTAGGGAAGTTGAGATTTCAAACTACACTTGATAGAATTCTCATACAACAACAGCTTCCAAGCGACCATCGGGATGGTACCGTTCAAGGCCTTATATGGAAAACGGTGTAGATCCCCATTATGTTGAGATGAAGAAGGCGATAGAGAATTGGTAGGACCAAAATTGGTGTGAGTCAACAATGAGGCCGTTTAGAAAATCCAAGCAAGGATGCGTACCCCTCAAAGTAGACAAAAAAGCTATGTTGATGTAAGACGTAGAAGCTTAGAGTTCAAAATAGGGAACCTAGTATTCCTGAAGGTGTCTTGAGGTTCGGGCGTAAGGGTAAATTGAGCCCTCGATTCATTGGACTTTTCAAGATTCTTGTGAAAATTGGTCGCGTGGCATATAAACTAGCACTACCGCCCTCCTCTCTTAGGGGTACACAATGTATTTCACATGTCAATGCTGAGAAAGTACATGACGGAACCTATCCACGTAATAGACTACGAACCCCTTCAGCTTAACGAAGACCTAAGCTATGAAGAAAAGCCCATAAGGATCCTTCATCGAGAAGTGAAAGCCCTATGCAACAGAGATATTGCCTTCATCAAGGTATTATGGTGAAACTATCATACTGAAGAAGCCACGTGGAAGCGGGAGGATGAGATAAGAGAAAAATACCCCAAACTAGTGCGGGAGTTTGAGACTTTTGAGGAAGAAAGTTCTACTTAGCGTAGTAGTCGAAAAACGTGAGAATTCTGGCGACCGTCGTAATTCTCAAGTCCTCAATTCAGACCATGCTCCCTCACTCCCCACTGCTCCCACTTGTTTTCAGCCACATACGCCTAGAAGGAAAACGTCAGAGAGAGGAAAAGGTAGAGAAACACAAGTTAGAGAGAGAAAAATCGAAGTTTTTCGACGATACCCAAAACGCCAAACCCATAACCAAAATGATCAAACTAGATGTTGGAACGCTCTATTCATGCCACGAAAGGGATCCTCGATGATTGTACGTTCGTCTAAGGTACATTTCGCGTCCTCCTACGTACATCATTGTCGGTAACAAGAGAGGAACCTCGATTTTTTAGAGTTTCATGGATCTATAATTGTAGGCGTTTTCAAGTCACGAGATGTCGGGAAAGGGTAGAATAGAGGCTGATAGAGAAGTAGAGGAAGAAAAAGGATGAAAAATGGTTTCAGAAATGATCAACAAAGGAGAGAGAAGTAGAATCGAAAAAACACAGAAGTCGGGGGAAGATGAAAGGATCCATCGGATCTGGGTTAGGTACGATTTGCAACCAATAACCTGCAAACCGAGAGCCACCGCGTCTCACATACATTTGCAGCCGTCAACCCATTTACTTTGACTCAGTAACTGGCCTAGCTCGCGCCTGGAGCAAACGCAAACCCACGCGCCTGCACGATTAACACGATGCCCAAAATTGAACACTCGGCCCGACCCACATAGTCAACGTAGGCAACCCAACTCGACCTGCGCTACGACAACCTATTTGTAGGCTCAAATCGCATCCAGTTCCTGATAGGTTTCCACGAGCTTTTCTCTAGGCTCTAGGAAGTTTCGGCTTTACTCTATAGTTGTCTGACCTTCTAGGAAATCTTCCAATGGTGATGTGGTGTAGTTGGTTATTATGTTAGTCTATCACACTCAAGGTCTCTAGTTCAAGTTTGGGTGATGCCATGTCTGAAATTTTTATTTTTATTTTTATTTTTATTTTTATTTTTATAATCCTGATTCATTTTAGACCTCTACGGGAAAGTTTAGGAGCTTTAGAGCTTGATAAGCCCGAGAATCGTGTCCTCGAACACACATTGAGCATGTAATTAATTGTTTGTTCTTTTATTGAAGAAATACTCGTAGGAATCAACAAGGACTAGGGTGGAATGGTTGTGAGCACGTTATATGCTCGATTTAGCCAAGAAATTTATGAACCAAACTTAGTATCCGAGGTCTAAGATGATTGGTCCAACATACTGTTTTCTCTACACGAAGAGTAATTGAGTCTTTTGTTGCGTGATCTTCGAGGCTTCAAATGTCAAACTGTGATGAAAATGACAAAGAGAAAGAAAAATAAAACTAAAAGTAAAATTAAATTAATCATTAAAATAATGCAATTTAAAACCAAACAACACCTCCACTAAATACGAATTGAATAGCAATGCAAACATGTGTTGTTAAAGGTTTGTTACAAATGGAGAAAGGGTTCGGGATACTATTTCGAACGAAATATAAAAGGCCCAAAGTACACAAACCAGGTCGACACTCATAAACGAACGTCAATTGACAATGCAGCTCTCAAGCGCTCCCTCACCTCGAGCATAGTTAGTGAAGACAGGAAAAAGAAATCTAAAAGGCGACGAGTAAAAAAAGTACTCAGTAAGCAACCTACTTGTAGGCTCTCATCGCATCCAATTCCTGGTACGTTTCCACGAGCTTTTCTCTAGGCTCTAGGAAGTTTCGGCTTTACTCTATAGTTGTTTGACCTTCTGAGGAATCTTCCAATGGTGTCATGGTGTAGTTGGTTATCACGTTAGTCTAACAGACTAAAGGTCTCCCATTCAAGTTTGGGCGACGCTATGTTTGAGATTTTTAATTTTATTTTTATTTATATATTTTTTTTAATATGGATTCATTTTAGATCTCTACGGGAAAGATTAGGAGCTTTAGAGCTTGATAAGCCCGAGAGCCGTGCCATCAAACACACATTAAACATGTAATTAATTGTTTGGACTTTTATTGAAGAAATACTTGTAGGAATCAAGGGTGGAATGATTGTGGGCACGTTATATGCTTGATTTAGCCAAGAAATAAATTTATGAGCTAAACTTAGTATCCGAGGTCTAGGTTGATTGGCCCAACAGGCTGTTTTCGCTAGACGAAGAGTGTGATTGAGTCTTTTGTTACGTAATTTTCGAGGCTCCAAATCTCAAACCGTGACGAAAATGACAAAAAGAAAGGAAAATAAAATAAAAAGGTAAAATTAAGTTAAACATTAAAATAATGCAATTTAAAATCAAACGGCACCTCGACCAAAACAAATTGAAAAAAAAATGCAAACATGTGTTTTTGAAAGGTTTGTTACAGACGGAGAAAGGGTTCGGGATACTGTTTCGAACGAAATATAAAAGGCCCAAAGTATAGAGACCGGGTCGACACTCATAAACGATCCTCAAGTGACAATGCAGCTCTCAAACGCTCCCCCACCTCGAGCGACAGTTAGCGAAGACGTGAAAAAGAAATCTAAAAGGCGGCGAGTAAAAAAAGTACTCAGTAAGCAGCCTACTTGTAGGCTCTCATCGCATCCAGTTCCGGGTAGGTTTCCGCGAGCTGTTCTCTAGGCTCCAGGAAGTTTCGGCTTTACTCTATAGTCGTCTGATCTTCTGGGGAAGCTTCCAATGGTGTCGTGGTGTAGTTGGTTATCACGTCAGTCTAACACACTGAAGGTCTCCAGTTCAAGTCTGGGCGACGCCATATCTGAAAATTTTATTTTTATTCTCTTATCTTTATACTGTGGATCATTTTAGACCTCTACGAGAAAGTTCAGGAGCTTTTTAGAGCCTTGATAAGCCCGAGAACCGTGCCCTCGAACGATCATGTAATTAATTGTTTGGACTTTTATTGAAGAAATACTTGTAGGAATCAAGGGTGGAATGATTGTGGGCACGTTATATGCTTGATTTAGCCCAGAAATAAATTTATGAGCTAAACTTAGTATCCGAGGTCTAGGTTGATTGGCCCAACAGGCTGTTTTCGCTAGACGAAGAGTGTGATTGAGTCTTTTGTTACGTGATTTTCGAGGCTCCAAATCTCAAACCGTGACGAAAATGACAAAAAGAAAGGAAAATAAAATAAAAAGGTAAAATTAAGTTAAACATTAAAATAATGCAATTTAAAATCAAACGGCACCTCGACCAAAACAAATTGAAAAAAAAATGCAAACATGTGTTTTTGAAAGGTTTGTTACAGACGGAGAAAGGGTTCGGGATACTGTTTCGAACGAAATATAAAAGGCCCAAAGTATAGAGACCGGGTCGACACTCATAAACGACCCTCAAGTGACAATGCAGCTCTCAAACGCTCCCCCACCTCGAGCGACAGTTAGCGAAGACGTGAAAAAGAAATCTAAAAGGCGGCGAGTAAAAAAAGTACTCAGTAAGCAGCCTACTTGTAGGCTCTCATCGCATCCAGTTTCGGGTAGGTTTCCGCGAGCTGTTCTCTAGGCTCCAGGAAGTTTCGGCTTTACTCTATAGTCGTCTGACCTTCTGAGGAAGCTTCCAATGGTGTCGTGGTGTAGTTGGTTATCACGTCAGTCTAACACACTCAAGGTCTCCAGTTCAAGTCTGGGCGACGCCATATATGAAAATTTTATTTTTATTCTCTTATCTTTATAATGTGGATCATTTTAGACCTCTACGAGAAAGTTCAGGAGCTTTTTAGAGCCTTGATAAGCCCGAGAACCGTGCCCTCGAACGAGCATGTAATTAATTGTTTGGACTTTTATTGAAGAAATACTTGTAGGAATCAAGGGTGGAATGATTGTGGACACGTTATATGCTTGATTTAGCCAAGAAATAAATTTATGAGCTAAACTTAGTATCCGAGGTCTAGGTTGATTGGCCCAACAGGCTGTTTTCGCTAGACGAAGAGTGTGATTGAGTCTTTTGTTACGTGATTTTCGAGGCTCCAAATCTCAAACCGTGACGAAAATGTCAAAAAGAAAGGAAAATAAAATAAAAAGGTAAAATTAAGTTAAACATTAAAATAATGCAATTTAAAATCAAACGGCACCTCGACCAAAACAAATTGAAAAAAAAAATGCAAACATGTGTTTTTGAAAGGTTTGTTACAGACGGAGAAAGGGTTCGGGATACTGTTTCGAACGAAATATAAAAGGCCCAAAGTATAGAGACCGGGTCGACACTCATAAACGATCCTCAAGTGACAATGCAGCTCTCAAACGCTCCCCCACCTCGAGCGACAGTTAGCGAAGACGTGAAAAAGAAATCTAAAAGGCGGCGAGTAAAAAAAGTACTCAGTAAGCAGCCTACTTGTAGGCTCTCATCGCATCCAGTTCCGGGTAGGTTTCCGCGAGCTGTTCTCTAGGCTCCAGGAAGTTTCGGCTTTACTCTATAGTCGTCTGACCTTCTGGGGAAGCTTCCAATGGTGTCGTGGTGTAGTTGGTTATCACGTCAGTCTAACACACTGAAGGTCTCCAGTTCAAGTCTGGGCGATGCCATATATGAAAATTTTATTTTTATTCTCTTATCTTTATAATGTGGATCATTTTAGACCTCTACGAGAAAGTTCAGGAGCTTTTTAGAGCCTTGATAAGCCCGAGAACCGTGCCCTCGAACGAGCATGTAATTAATTGTTTGGACTTTTATTGAAGAAATACTTGTAGGAATCAAGGGTGGAATGATTGTGGGCACGTTATATGCTTGATTTAGCCCAGAAATAAATTTATGAGCTAAACTTAGTATCCGAGGTCTAGGTTGATTGGCCCAACAGGCTGTTTTCGCTAGACAAAGAGTGTGATTGAGTCTTTTGTTACGTCATTTTCGAGGCTCCAAATCTCAAACCGTGACGAAAATGTCAAAAAGAAAGGAAAATAAAATAAAAAGGTAAAATTAAGTTAAACATTAAAATAATGCAATTTAAAATCAAATGGCACCTCGACCAAAACAAATTGAAAAAAAAATGCAAACATGTGTTTTTGAAAGGTTTGTTACAGACGGAGAAAGGGTTCGGGATACTGTTTCGAACGAAATATAAAAGGCCCAAAGTATAGAGACCGGGTCGACACTCATAAACGACCCTCAAGTGACAATGCAGCTCTCAAACGCTCCCCCACCTCGAGCGACAGTTAGCGAAGACGTGAAAAAGAAATCTAAAAGGCGGCGAGTAAAAAAAGTACTCAGTAAGCAGCCTACTTGTAGGCTCTCATCGCATCCAGTTCCGGGTAGGTTTCCGCGAGCTGTTCTCTAGGCTCCAGGAAGTTTCGGCTTTACTCTATAGTCGTCTGACCTTCTGGGGAAGCTTCCAATGGTGTCGTGGTGTAGTTGGTTATCACGTCAGTCTAACACACTGAAGGTCTCCAGTTCAAGTCTGGGCGACGCCATATATGAAAATTTTATTTTTATTCTCTTATCTTTATAATGTGGATCATTTTAGACCTCTACGAGAAAGTTCAGGAGCTTTTTAGAGCCTTGATAAGCCCGAGAACCGTGCCCTCGAACGAGCATGTAATTAATTGTTTGGACTTTTATTGAAGAAATACTTGTAGGAATCAAGGGTGGAATGATTGTGGGCACGTTATATGCTTGATTTAGCCAAGAAATAAATTTATGAGCTAAACTTAGTATCCGAGGTCTAGGTTGATTGGCCCAACAGGCTGTTTTCGCTAGACGAAGAGTGTGATTGAGTCTTTTGTTACGTGATTTTCGAGGCTCCAAATCTCAAACCGTGACGAAAATGTCAAAAAGAAAGGAAAATAAAATAAAAAGGTAAAATTAAGTTAAACATTAAAATAATGCAATTTAAAATCAAACGGCACCTCGACCAAAACAAATTGAAAAAAAAATGCAAACATGTGTTTTTGAAAGGTTTGTTACAGACGGAGAAAGGGTTCGGGATACTGTTTCGAACGAAATATAAAAGGCCCAAAGTATAGAGACCGGGTCGACACTCATAAACGACCCTCAAGTGACAATGCAGCTCTCAAACGCTCCCCCACCTCGAGCGACAGTTAGCGAAGACGTGAAAAAGAAATCTAAAAGGCGGCGAGTAAAAAAAGTACTCAGTAAGCAGCCTACTTGTAGGCTCTCATCGCATCCAGTTCCGGGTAGGTTTCCGCGAGCTGTTCTCTAGGCTCCAGGAAGTTTCGGCTTTACTCTATAGTCGTCTGACCTTCTGGGGAAGCTTCCAATGGTGTCGTGGTGTAGTTGGTTATCACGTCAGTCTAACACACTGAAGGTCTCCAGTTCAAGTCTGGGCGACGCCATATATGAAAATTTTATTTTTATTCTCTTATCTTTATAATGTGGATCATTTTAGACCTCTACGAGAAAGTTCAGGAGCTTTTTAGAGCCTTGATAAGCCCGAGAACCGTGCCCTCGAACGAGCATGTAATTAATTGTTTGGACTTTTATTGAAGAAATACTTGTAGGAATCAAGGGTGGAATGATTGTGGGCACGTTATATGCTTGATTTAGCCAAGAAATAAATTTATGAGCTAAACTTAGTATCCGAGGTCTAGGTTGATTGGCCCAACAGGCTGTTTTCGCTAGACGAAGAGTGTGATTGAGTCTTTTGTTACGTGATTTTCGAGGCTCCAAATCTCAAACCGTGACGAAAATGTCAAAAAGAAAGGAAAATAAAATAAAAAGGTAAAATTAAGTTAAACATTAAAATAATGCAATTTAAAATCAAACGGCACCTCGACCAAAACAAATTGAAAAAAAAATGCAAACATGTGTTTTTGAAAGGTTTGTTACAGACGGAGAAAGGGTTCGGGATACTGTTTCGAACGAAATATAAAAGGCCCAAAGTATAGAGACCGGGTCGACACTCATAAACGACCCTCAAGTGACAATGCAGCTCTCAAACGCTCCCCCACCTCGAGCGACAGTTAGCGAAGACGTGAAAAAGAAATCTAAAAGGCGGCGAGTAAAAAAAGTACTCAGTAAGCAGCCTACTTGTAGGCTCTCATCGCATCCAGTTCCGGGTAGGTTTCCGCGAGCTGTTCTCTAGGCTCCAGGAAGTTTCGGCTTTACTCTATAGTCGTCTGACCTTCTGGGGAAGCTTCCAATGGTGTCGTGGTGTAGTTGGTTATCACGTCAGTCTAACACACTGAAGGTCTCCAGTTTAAGTCTGGGCGACGCCATATCTGAAAATTTTATTTTTATTCTCTTATATTTATAATGTGGATCATTTTAGACCTCTACGAGAAAGTTCAGGAGCTTTTTAGAGCCTTGATAAGCCCGAGAACCGTGCCCTCGAACGAGCATGTAATTAATTGTTTGGACTTTTATTGAAGAAATACTTGTAGGAATCAAGGGTGGAATGATTGTGGGCACGTTATATGCTTGATTTAGCCCAGAAATAAATTTATGAGCTAAACTTAGTATCCGAGGTCTAGGTTGATTGGCCCAACAGGCTGTTTTCGCTAGACGAAGAGTGTGATTGAGTCTTTTGTTACGTGATTTTCGAGGCTCCAAATCTCAAACCGTGACGAAAATGACAAAAAGAAAGGAAAATAAAATAAAAAGGTAAAATTAAGTTAAACATTAAAATAATGCAATTTAAAATCAAACGGCACCTCGACCAAAACAAATTGAAAAAAAAATGCAAACATGTGTTTTTGAAAGGTTTGTTACAGACGGAGAAAGGGTTCGGGATACTGTTTCGAACGAAATATAAAAGGCCCAAAGTATAGAGACCGGGTCGACACTCATAAACGACCCTCAAGTGACAATGCAGCTCTCAAACGCTCCCCCACCTCGAGCGACAGTTAGCGAAGACGTGAAAAAGAAATCTAAAAGGCGGCGAGTAAAATAAGTACTCAGTAAGCAGCCTACTTGTAGGGTCTCATCGTATCTAGTTCAGGGTAGGTTTCCGCGAGCTGTTCTCTAGGCTCCAGGAAGTTTCGGCTTTACTCTATAGTCGTCTGACCTTCTGAGGAAGCTTCCAATGGTGTCGTGGTGTAGTTGGTTATCACGTCAGTCTAACACACTGAAGGTCTCCAGTTCAAGTCTGGGCGACGCCATATATGAAAATTTTATTTTTATTCTCTTATCTTGATAATGTGGATCATTTTAGACCTCTACGAGAAAGTTCAGGAGCTTTTTAGAGCCTTGATAAGCCCGAGAACCGTGCCCTCGAACGAGCATGTAATTAATTGTTTGGACTTTTATTGAAGAAATACTTGTGGGAATCAAGGGTGGAATGATTGTGGGCACGTTATATGCTTGATTTAGCCAAGAAATAAATTTATGAGCTAAACTTTGTATCCGAGGTCTAGGTTGATTGGCCCAACAGGCTGTTTTCGCTAGACGAAGAGTGTGATTGAGTCTTTTGTTACGTGATTTTCGAGGCTCCAAATCTCAAACCGTGACGAAAATGTCAAAAAGAAAGGAAAATAAAATAAAAAGGTAAAATTAAGTTAAACATTAAAATAATGCAATTTAAAATCAAACGGCACCTCGACCAAAACAAATTGAAAAAAAAATGCAAACATGTGTTTTTGAAAGGTTTGTTACAGACGGAGAAAGGGTTCGGGATACTGTTTCGAACGAAATATAAAAGGCCCAAAGTATAGAGACCGGGTCGACACTCATAAACGACCCTCAAGTGACAATGCAGCTCTCAAACGCTCCCCCACCTCGAGCGACAGTTAGCGAAGACGTGAAAAAGAAATCTAAAAGGCGGCGAGTAAAAAAAGTACTCAGTAAGCAGCCTACTTGTAGGCTCTCATCGCATCCAGTTCCGGGTAGGTTTCCGCGAGCTGTTCTCTAGGCTCCAGGAAGTTTCGGCTTTACTCTATAGTCGTCTGACCTTCTGGGGAAGCTTCCAATGGTGTCGTGGTGTAGTTGGTTATCACGTCAGTCTAACACACTGAAGGTCTCCAGTACAAGTCTGGGCGATGCCATATATGAAAATTTTATTTTTATTCTCTTATCTTTATAATGTGGATCATTTTAGACATCTACGAGAAAGTTCAGGTGCTTTTTAGAGCCTTGATAAGCCCGAGAACCGTGCCCTCGAACGAGCATGTAATTAATTGTTTGGACTTTTATTGAAGAAATACTTGTAGGAATCAAGGGTGGAATGATTGTGGGCACGTTATATGCTTGATTTAGCCCAGAAATAAATTTATGAGCTAAACTTAGTATCCGAGGTCTAGGTTGATTGGCCCAACAGGCTGTTTTCGCTAGACGAAGAGTGTGATTGAGTCTTTTGTTACGTGATTTTCGAGGCTCCAAATCTCAAACCGTGACGGAAATGACAAAAAGAAAGGAAAATAAAATAAAAAGGTAAAATTAAGTTAAACATTAAAATAATGCAATTTAAAATCAAACGGCACCTCGACCAAAACAAATTGAAAAAAAAATGCAAACATGTGTTTTTGAAAGGTTTGTTACAGACGGAGAAAGGGTTCGGGATACTGTTTCGAACGAAATATAAAAGGCCCAAAGTATAGAGACCGGGTCGACACTCATAAACGACCCTCAAGTGACAATGCAGCTCTCAAACGCTCCCCCACCTCGAGCGACAGTTAGCGAAGACGTGAAAAAGAAATCTAAAAGGCGGCGAGTAAAAAAAGTACTCAGTAAGCAGCCTACTTGTAGGCTCTCATCGCATCCAGTTCCGGGTAGGTTTCCGCGAGCTGTTCTCTAGGCTCCAGGAAGTTTCGGCTTTACTCTATAGTCGTCTGACCTTCTGGGGAAGCTTCCAATGGTGTCGTGGTGTAGTTTGTTATCACGTCAGTCTAACACACTGAAGGTCTCCAGTACAAGTCTGGGCGATGCCATATATGAAAATTTTATTTTTATTCTCTTATCTTTATAATGTGGATCATTTTAGACATCTACGAGAAAGTTCAGGTGCTTTTTAGAGCCTTGATAAGCCCGAGAACCGTGCCCTCGAACGAGCATGTAATTAATTGTTTGGACTTTTATTGAAGAAATACTTGTGGGAATCAAGGGTGGAATGATTGTGGGCACGTTGTATGCTTGATTTAGCCAAGAAATAAATTTATGAGCTAAACTTAGTATCCGAGGTCTAGGTTGATTGGCCCAACAGGCTGTTTTCGCTAGACGAAGAGTGTGATTGAGTCTTTTGTTACGTGATTTTCGAGGCTCCAAATCTCAAACCGTGACGGAAATGACAAAAAGAAAGGAAAATAAAATAAAAAGGTAAAATTAAGTTAAACATTAAAATAATGCAATTTAAAATCAAACGGCACCTCGACCAAAACAAATTGAAAAAAAAATGCAAACATGTGTTTTTGAAAGGTTTGTTACAGACGGAGAAAGGGTTCGGGATACTGTTTCGAACGAAATATAAAAGGCCCAAAGTATAGAGACCGGGTCGACACTCATAAACGACCCTCAAGTGACAATGCAGCTCTCAAACGCTCCCCCACCTCGAGCGACAGTTAGCGAAGACGTGAAAAAGAAATCTAAAAGGCGGCGAGTAAAAAAAGTACTCAGTAAGCAGCCTACTTGTAGGCTCTCATCACATCCAGTTCCGGGTAGGTTTCCGCGAGCTGTTCTCTAGGCTCCAGGAAGTTTCGGCTTTACTCTATAGTCGTCTGACCTTCTGGGGAAGCTTCCAATGGTGTCGTGGTGTAGTTGGTTATCACGTCAGTCTAACACACTGAAGGTCTCCAGTACAAGTCTGGGCGATGCCATATATGAAAATTTTATTTTTATTCTCTTATCTTTATAATGTGGATCATTTTAGACATCTACGAGAAAGTTCAGGTGCTTTTTAGAGCCTTGATAAGCCCGAGAACCGTGCCCTCGAACGAGCATGTAATTAATTGTTTGGACTTTTATTGAAGAAATACTTGTAGGAATCAAGGGTGGAATGATTGTGGGCACGTTGTATGCTTGATTTAGCCAAGAAATAAATTTATGAGCTAAACTTAGTATCCGAGGTCTAGGTTGATTGGCCCAACAGGCTGTTTTCGCTAGACGAAGAGTGTGATTGAGTCTTTTGTTACGTGATTTTCGAGGCTCCAAATCTCAAACCGTGACGGAAATGACAAAAAGAAAGGAAAATAAAATAAAAAGGTAAAATTAAGTTAAACATTAAAATAATGCAATTTAAAATCAAACGGCACCTCGACCAAAACAAATTGAAAAAAAAATGCAAACATGTGTTTTTGAAAGGTTTGTTACAGACGGAGAAAGGGTTCGGGATACTGTTTCGAACGAAATATAAAAGGCCCAAAGTATAGAGACCGGGTCGACACTCATAAACGACCCTCAAGTGACAATGCAGCTCTCAAACGCTCCCCCACCTCGAGCGACAGTTAGCGAAGACGTGAAAAAGAAATCTAAAAGGCGGCGAGTAAAAAAAGTACTCAGTAAGCAGCCTACTTGTAGGCTCTCATCGCATCCAGTTCCGGGTAGGTTTCCGCGAGCTGTTCTCTAGGCTCCAGGAAGTTTCGGCTTTACTCTATAGTCGTCTGACCTTCTGGGGAAGCTTCCAATGGTGTCGTGGTGTAGTTGGTTATCACGTCAGTCTAACACACTGAAGGTCTCCAGTTCAAGTCTGGGCGACGCCATATCTGAAAATTTTATTTTTATTCTCTTATCTTTATAATGTGGATCATTTTAGACCTCTACGAGAAAGTTCAGGAGCTTTTTAGAGCCTTGATAAGCCCGAGAACCGTGCCCTGAACGAGCATGTAATTAATTGTTTGGACTTTTATTGAAGAAATACTTGTAGGAATCAAGGGTGGAATGATTGTGGGCACGTTATATGCTTGATTTAGCCAAGAAATAAATTTATGAGCTAAACTTAGTATCCGAGGTCTAGGTTGATTGGCCCAACAGGTTGTTTTCGCTAGACGAAGAGTGTGATTGAGTCTTTTGTTACGTGATTTTCGAGGCTCCAAATCTCAAACCGTGACGGAAATGACAAAAAGAAAGGAAAATAAAATAAAAAGGTAAAATTAAGTTAAACATTAAAATAATGCAATTTAAAATCAAACGGCACCTCGACCAAAACAAATTGAAAAAAAAATGCAAACATGTGTTTTTGAAAGGTTTGTTACAGACGGAGAAAGGGTTCGGGATACTGTTTCGAACGAAATATAAAAGGCCCAAAGTATAGAGACCGGGTCGACACTCATAAACGACCCTCAAGTGACAATGCAGCTCTCAAACGCTCCCCCACCTCGAGCGACAGTTAGCGAAGACGTGAAAAAGAAATCTAAAAGGCGGCGAGTAAAAAAAGTACTCAGTAAGCAGCTACTTGTAGGCTCTCATCGCATCCAGTTCCGGGTAGGTTTCCGCGAGATGTTCTCTAGGCTCCAGGAAGTTTCGGCTTTACTCTATAGTCGTCTGACCTTCTGGGGAAGCTTCCAATGGTGTCGTGGTGTAGTTGGTTATCACGTTAGTCTAACACACTGAAGTTCTCCAGTTCAAGTCTGGGCGACGCCATATATGAAAATTTTATTTTTATTCTCTTATCTTTATAATGTGGATCATTTTAGACCTCTACGAGAAAGTTCAGGAGCTTTTTAGAGCCTTGATAAGCCCGAGAACCGTGCCCTCGAACGAGCATGTAATTAATTGTTTGGACTTTTATTGAAGAAATACTTGTAGGAATCAAGGGTGGAATGATTGTGGGCACGTTATATGCTTGATTTAGCCCAGAAATAAATTTATGAGCTAAACTTAGTATCCGAGGTCTAGGTTGATTGGCCCAACAGGCTGTTTTCGCTAGACGAAGAGTGTGATTGAGTCTTTTGTTACGTGATTTTCGAGGCTCCAAATCTCAAACCGTGACGGAAATGACAAAAAGAAAGGAAAATAAAATAAAAAGGTAAAATTAAGTTAAACATTAAAATAATGCAATTTAAAATCAAACGGCACCTCGACCAAAACAAATTGAAAAAAAATGCAAACATGTGTTTTTGAAAGGTTTGTTACAGACGGAGAAAGGGTTCGGGATACTGTTTCGAACGAAATATAAAAGGCCCAAAGTATAGAGACCGGGTCGACACTCATAAACGACCCTCAAGTGACAATGCAGCTCTCAAACGCTCCCCCACCTCGAGCGACAGTTAGCGAAGACGTGAAAAAGAAATCTAAAAGGCGGCGAGTAAAAAAAGTACTCAGTAAGCAGCCTACTTGTAGGCTCTCATCGCATCCAGTTCCGGGTAGGTTTCCGCGAGCTATTCTCTAGGCTCCAGGAAGTTTCGGCTTTACTCTATAGTTGTCTGACCTTCTGGGGAAGCTTCCAATGGTGTCGTGGTGTAGTTGGTTATCACGTTAGTCTAACACACTGAAGGTCTCCAGTTCAAGTCTGGGCGACGCCATATCTGAAAATTTTATTTTTATTCTCTTATCTTTATAATGTGGATCATTTTAGACATCTACGAGAAAGTTCAGGTGCTTTTTAGAGCCTTGATAAGCCCGAGAACCGTGCCCTCGAACGAGCATGTAATTAATTGTTTGGACTTTTATTGAAGAAATACTTGTAGGAATCAAGGGTGGAATGATTGTGGGCACGTTGTATGCTTGATTTAGCCAAGAAATAAATTTATGAGCTAAACTTAGTATCCGAGGTCTAGGTTGATTGGCCCAACAGGCTGTTTTCGCTAGACGAAGAGTGTGATTGAGTCTTTTCTTACGTGATTTTCGAGGCTCCAAATCTCAAACCGTGACGGAAATGACAAAAAGAAAGGAAAATAAAATAAAAAGGTAAAATTAAGTTAAACATTAAAATAATGCAATTTAAAATCAAACGGCACCTCGACCAAAACAAATTGAAAAAAAAATGCAAACATGTGTTTTTGAAAGGTTTGTTACAGACGGAGAAAGGGTTCGGGATACTGTTTCGAACGAAATATAAAAGGCCCAAAGTATAGAGACCGGGTCGACACTCATAAACGACCCTCAAGTGACAATGCAGCTCTCAAACGCTCCCCCACCTCGAGCGACAGTTAGCGAAGACGTGAAAAAGAAATCTAAAAGGCGGCGAGTAAAAAAAGTACTCAGTAAGCAGCCTACTTGTAGGCTCTCATCGCATCCAGTTCCGGGTAGGTTTCCGCGAGCTGTTCTCTAGGCTCCAGGAAGTTTCGGCTTTACTCTATAGTCGTCTGACCTTCTAGGGAAGCTTCCAATGGTGTCGTGGTGTAGTTGGTTATCACGTCAGTCTAACACACTGAAGGTCTCCAGTACAAGTCTGGGCGATGCCATATATGAAAATTTTATTTTTATTCTCTTATCTTTATAATGTGGATCATTTTAGACATCTACGAGAAAGTTCAGGTGCTTTTTAGAGCCTTGATAAGCCCGAGAACCGTGCCCTCGAACGAGCATGTAATTAATTGTTTGGACTTTTATTGAAGAAATACTTGTAGGAATCAAGGGTGGAATGATTGTGGGCACGTTGTATGCTTGATTTAGCCAAGAAATAAATTTATGAGCTAAACTTAGTATCCGAGGTCTAGGTTGATTGGCCCAACAGGCTGTTTTCGCTAGACGAAGAGTGTGATTGAGTCTTTTGTTACGTGATTTTCGAGGCTCCAAATCTCAAACCGTGACGGAAATGACAAAAAGAAAGGAAAATAAAATAAAAAGGTAAAATTAAGTTAAACATTAAAATAATGCAATTTAAAATCAAACGGCACCTCGACCAAAACAAATTGAAAAAAAAATGCAAACATGTGTTTTTGAAAGGTTTGTTACAGACGGAGAAAGGGTTCGGGATACTGTTTCGAACGAAATATAAAAGGCCCAAAGTATAGAGACCGGGTCGACACTCATAAACGACCCTCAAGTGACAATGCAGCTCTCAAACGCTCCCCCACCTCGAGCGACAGTTAGCGAAGACGTGAAAAAGAAATCTAAAAGGCGGCGAGTAAAAAAAGTACTCAGTAAGCAGCCTACTTGTAGGCTCTCATCACATCCAGTTCCGGGTAGGTTTCCGCGAGCTGTTCTCTAGGCTCCAGGAAGTTTCGGCTTTACTCTATAGTCGTCTGACCTTCTGGGGAAGCTTCCAATGGTGTCGTGGTGTAGTTTGTTATCACGTCAGTCTAACACACTGAAGGTCTCCAGTACAAGTCTGGGCGATGCCATATATGAAAATTTTATTTTTATTCTCTTATCTTTATAATGTGGATCATTTTAGACATCTACGAGAAAGTTCAGGTGCTTTTTAGAGCCTTGATAAGCCCGAGAACCGTGCCCTCGAACGAGCATGTAATTAATTGTTTGGACTTTTATTGAAGAAATACTTGTAGGAATCAAGGGTGGAATGATTGTGGGCACGTTGTATGCTTGATTTAGCCAAGAAATAAATTTATGAGCTAAACTTAGTATCCGAGGTCTAGGTTGATTGGCCCAACAGGCTGTTTTCGCTAGACGAAGAGTGTGATTGAGTCTTTTGTTACGTGATTTTCGAGGCTCCAAATCTCAAACCGTGACGGAAATGACAAAAAGAAAGGAAAATAAAATAAAAAGGTAAAATTAAGTTAAACATTAAAATAATGCAATTTAAAATCAAACGGCACCTCGACCAAAACAAATTGAAAAAAAAATGCAAACATGTGTTTTTGAAAGGTTTGTTACAGACGGAGAAAGGGTTCGGGATACTGTTTCGAACGAAATATAAAAGGCCCAAAGTATAGAGACCGGGTCGACACTCATAAACGACCCTCAAGTGACAATGCAGCTCTCAAACGCTCCCCCACCTCGAGCGACAGTTAGCGAAGACGTGAAAAAGAAATCTAAAAGGCGGCGAGTAAAAAAAGTACTCAGTAAGCAGCCTACTTGTAGGCTCTCATCGCATCCAGTTCCGGGTAGGTTTCCGCGAGCTGTTCTCTAGGCTCCAGGAAGTTTCGGCTTTACTCTATAGTCGTCTGACCTTCTGGGGAAGCTTCCAATGGTGTCGTGGTGTAGTTGGTTATCACGTCAGTCTAACACACTGAAGGTCTCCAGTACAAGTCTGGGCGATGCCATATATGAAAATTTTATTTTTATTCTCTTATCTTTATAATGTGGATCATTTTAGACATCTACGAGAAAGTTCAGGTGCTTTTTAGAGCCTTGATAAGCCCGAGAACCGTGCCCTCGAACGAGCATGTAATTAATTGTTTGGACTTTTATTGAAGAAATACTTGTAGGAATCAAGGGTGGAATGATTGTGGGCACGTTGTATGCTTGATTTAGCCAAGAAATAAATTTATGAGCTAAACTTAGTATCCGAGGTCTAGGTTGATTGGCCCAACAGGCTGTTTTCGCTAGACGAAGAGTGTGATTGAGTCTTTTGTTACGTGATTTTCGAGGCTCCAAATCTCAAACCGTGACGGAAATGACAAAAAGAAAGGAAAATAAAATAAAAAGGTAAAATTAAGTTAAACATTAAAATAATGCAATTTAAAATCAAACGGCACCTCGACCAAAACAAATTGAAAAAAAAATGCAAACATGTGTTTTTGAAAGGTTTGTTACAGACGGAGAAAGGGTTCGGGATACTGTTTCGAACGAAATATAAAAGGCCCAAAGTATAGAGACCGGGTCGACACTCATAAACGACCCTCAAGTGACAATGCAGCTCTCAAACGCTCCCCCACCTCGAGCGACAGTTAGCGAAGACGTGAAAAAGAAATCTAAAAGGCGGCGAGTAAAAAAAGTACTCAGTAAGCAGCCTACTTGTAGGCTCTCATCGCATCCAGTTCCGGGTAGGTTTCCGCGAGCTGTTCTCTAGGCTCCAGGAAGTTTCGGCTTTACTCTATAGTCGTCTGACCTTCTGGGGAAGCTTCCAATGGTGTCGTGGTGTAGTTGGTTATCACGTCAGTCTAACACACTGAAGGTCTCCAGTTCAAGTCTGGGCGACGCCATATCTGAAAATTTTATTTTTATTCTCTTATCTTTATAATGTGGATCATTTTAGACCTCTACGAGAAAGTTCAGGAGCTTTTTAGAGCCTTGATAAGCCCGAGAACCGTGCCCTGAACGAGCATGTAATTAATTGTTTGGACTTTTATTGAAGAAATACTTGTAGGAATCAAGGGTGGAATGATTGTGGGCACGTTATATGCTTGATTTAGCCAAGAAATAAATTTATGAGCTAAACTTAGTATCCGAGGTCTAGGTTGATTGGCCCAACAGGCTGTTTTCGCTAGACGAAGAGTGTGATTGAGTCTTTTGTTACGTGATTTTCGAGGCTCCAAATCTCAAACCGTGACGAAAATGACAAAAAGAAAGGAAAATAAAATAAAAAGGTAAAATTAAGTTAAACATTAAAATAATGCAATTTAAAATCAAACGGCACCTCGACCAAAACAAATTGAAAAAAAAATGCAAACATGTGTTTTTGAAAGGTTTGTTACAGACGGAGAAAGGGTTCGGGATACTGTTTCGAACGAAATATAAAAGGCCCAAAGTATAGAGACCGGGTCGACACTCATAAACGACCCTCAAGTGACAATGCAGCTCTCAAACGCTCCCCCACCTCGAGCGACAGTTAGCGAAGACGTGAAAAAGAAATCTAAAAGGCGGCGAGTAAAAAAAGTACTCAGTAAGCAGCCTACTTGTAGGCTCTCATCGCATCCAGTTCCGGGTAGGTTTCCGCGAGCTGTTCTCTAGGCTCCAGGAAGTTTCGGCTTTACTCTATAGTCGTCTCACCTTCTGGGGAAACTTCCAATGGTGTCGTTGTGTAGTTGGTTATCACGTTAGTCTAACACACTGAAGAAATACTTGTAGGAATCAAGTGTTAATTGTTTGGACATTGTTTGTTTGGACTTTTATAGAAGAAATACTTGTTGGTATCAAGGGTTAATTGTTTGGACATTGTTTGGTCTTTTATTGAAGAAATACTTGTAGGTGAAAATTTTAAGAGTTTTAGAGCCTTGATAAGCCCGAGAATCGTGCCCTCGAACGAGCATGTAATTAATTGGCTGGAATTTTATTGAAGAAATACCTGTAGGAATCAAGGGTGGAATGATTGTGAGCACGTTATATGCTTGATTTAGCCAAGAAATAAATTTATGAACTAAACTTACTATCCGAGGTCGAGGTTGATTGGCCCAATAGACTCTTTCCGCTAGACTTTGGGATGTAGGGAAGATGAAGGCCTTCGATTCTTCAGCCTTACCTGTATTAGGAGTTGCGAAGAGAACTCTCATCAAATTGGGGACTTTGACTGGACGAACCGACTTGGTGATAGTCAAGATGGATGACTTCGATATCTTGTTAGGGATGAACTTCCCTACTAGAACACAAAGTCATCCCCGGACCCCTAAGAAAAAGTTCATTTGTAACAGGGTCAAACCCGACGATTGTCCAGACTAACACCCGCCAACCAGGAAGGGTGAAAAAGATGTCGACACTACAGTTGAGGCAGGATCTAAGCCGTGATTAACTTACACTCAGTGCCATTACCGAATCAAAAGAGGGAAGCTCGAGCGAGCCAACCTCAACAAAAGTCTCGCGGTCAATTGAAAAACATCGCAACATGAGACAAGGAAGTCAGACAAAGTATTTTCTCCAGCTAGGAAGATAATAGCAAAGTTGATGTCATATCAGGGGCAGAATCACCTTCCACGAATGAATGTCATACGTCTGAATCCGAGCTAGCCGATTTCTACGAGCAGCTAAATGACTTACTAATAGTTGGGTCCATCAGGCCCTCAAATACCACTGTTAGTGATCATCCAAGTGTTAGAGAGAGACAACAAGCCAACACTGCCACCAAGGAAGGGAGAAAGAGACAAACCTTAGAAACAACACATGGTCACGTAGAAGTACCATCAAGACAAGAAGGAGAAGGGTCGGTTAAAAGCGTCGACCAGGACAGTTTTAAGAAGAAGAGAGAGTTCTAATGAAGTTGAGGTCAGATCAACTCCGAGATCAAAACAATAAGATTCGAAGACTGGTGAGAAAATACTATGGACCAGTCGAAGTTATTCACAAGATCGGAAAGGTGTCATATAGGATCCATTTGCTCCCATGGATGCGGACTAGCCCTGTTGTCCACGTCAGTAACATGAAACACTACTCTTCTGAAGTAAAAGACATCAAGCACTGAGAGGGGACATGACCTCACATAAAGAAGAAGAATCCCGAAGCAAAAGATGCAGGAGAAACTTTGACGGAGGAGACGCTAAGAGCTGACGAACCAAGAATCAGTTTTCAAAACCTCCTTACAGAATTGACGAGACTCCGCAATACTGAAATCAGCTGGAAGCACATTGAAAAGACCTAAAAGTCAACCTCAGCCTACAACACCAAGTTGTAATGAGTCGGTTGACAGAGACGTCAACCAATTGAGTGAGGGAGGACGTCACGATCATGCTTGTCCAAAGTCTGTTGCTTATGGCCGCATGATAGATGTCCTAGTCTTGCTTCTTTGGGTCGGTTGACAGGGATGTCAACCAATTGAGTCCTAGTTTTGCTTGTTTGGGTTGGTTGACAAGGACGTCAACCAATTAAGTGGGGGAGGATGTCACGGTCATGCATGTCCAAGGCGGGTTGTCAATGGTTGCATGACAGATGTCCCGGTCTTGCTTGTCCAGGACGTGTTGTCCATGGTTGCATGCTCGTTCCAAACCCTTTTTACATGCTTTCATCCTAGATAGGTCTTTACCATTTCATATATTGGGTCAGTATGATGGTGTATGCCCGTTCACCAAAATCATGTCTACACTTGCAAGGGCTAAAATGCCTCAAAATGTACTATAAGGGGATATGATTAGTTGTCAACTTCTCCTTACTCGATAGTTATATGCAGTCAGCCGTTGTTGTTGCCTCTTGCTTACATTCCCATATAACACCAATTTCAATTTCTCAAATCTTGTTTTCAAAACTCTATTTCGAAATCTCTCTGCTCCCGCTTTCTAAAACTTTTTTCTTGAACTAGGGCCAGAGGCTCGAGCATACGTCGCTTGGTCGTAGGCGATGCGAGAACGAATAGACTTAACTCACTTGTTGCTGAGAAGTGAGTATCGCACAATCACAAGTCCGCTGCCATCAAAGTGCTATTGTGACAACGAGTAGAATGGAGAAGTCAGTTATGGTCGACTCAAGAGTTTTATGTTTTTATTTTTATTTATTTATTTTATTGATAGACGTTTCCGCAGTTAGTTGTTCATTCGTTTAAACTGTGTTTGTGGACACCTAGTTTATAGGGACTAGGGAGTGATAGTGACACCGAGTTAACTAAGTGGTTTTAAGTTTTTATGTTGTTTGATTAATTTTTTTTAGGTTGCCCACCTTTTAACCTTTTTAAAGGGACGCGCACCTGATTTTAACAAATTACCTCTTTTGCATATTTCATTTGTTTTAAAACTCGTAAAATCACTTTTCTTTGTAACATCCATGACTGCTATGGGTAAGAAAAGTTGGGTCTTTTACCTATGATTTTTCATTAAAGTATTTTAAGTTTTAAGATTTTTTATTTATTTTTAGGTTACATTCACACCGTTTCTAATTAGGGTGATACACAAACTCTTGGAATACCTCAAGTAAAGTCAAAGGTTTCATTTTGAGGTTATAAAAACGTATGTATATTATCATTGTAAATACAATGATAATAAAAAGAGCATTTGTACTCTCTTTTAGTCAATTACTAAGTTTCAATGTCCCACCTCATTTAATGTACCTTATATGACTTTTGTAATTAATTTTGTAAGTTAATTTATGCATCGTCCAACTATCATTCATTTTTCTGTCCGTAAACATTAATATTCGATTCCTTGTCCGTGAATTTCAACCTAACTTGTACAAAGGTGAAAAATCGAACTACGATCATTGAGATGATATTATATTAATATCTTATCCTCTAAATTATATTTGGATCGACACACTTTCAAAGTAAATCAATAATGAAGAATGCCTCGAATGAGTTATCATAAATATATAAAATTAAAAAAAATATGAATTTATTTATAAAAATTAATTCTAAAGCATGAGAACTTACATTAATTATAATTTATAATAAAATTTCCAAAGGTGTTCAAATTTTAATAGCAAAATAATATTTAAAAAACATTCAATTTAATAATTTAAATACATTCGTAACATTGATACAAAAGCAAACATGTAAAAGTTTTTTTTTTTTTTTTTGGCAAAATTTACCACTTTATTTTAATTAAAATTATTTATAAATATTTTTAAAGTTTTGATTTGAAATTTAATGGTTAAGTGATTTTTAAAATTAAAAGCATAAAATTACATTAAAGCCAATAAATTTAAGCTAAAATATAAATAAAAAAAAAAACTCAAATATAAGAAATTACGTTAATTTATTGCAAAAAAAATTAATTTTAAGATATGTGATATTAAGTTTTAATTATAATTAATGACAGAATTTTAGAGAATTTTGAAATTTAATATCTTCAACTCCCACAACTATATAATGAGCTAAGTTCTTCTATTTTTTTATATCAAAGAAAATTTGTAATTTTTTTTAATATATATTTTTTTATTTAAATTAAGGAGAGATGAGAACCCCAAATAGTTCAACCAAACAATCTCGAATACAGGTATTAATATTTTTTTATAAATATTTTGAAGTTTTCTTGCGGTTCAATCAACACGGGCCGATAATGAAACAGAGGATAGGATCAATAAGTTGTGTCATCAAACGGAGGAATTTGGATCTGAAGGGTCCGACAAACAATATAGAGTTAACCCAAATAACAATGGTCCAAGCCAAAGCCAATGCAAGCAATACACTTCGGTATTATTGTAAAACTACAAATAAAATCTAAAATATAAAAGGATGGTAGGTTACAATAAATAATTGTATTTTAACAGGTATATTCAAGAGCTTCTGCCATCGACAACCAATCTTGCAGTGAAGAATGACCTCATAGTTTGTGAAAATACAAGATACTGAGTGAAGCATTTCAAGAAGGAATTGACTTATTCTTCAAAAAGGATTATAGAAGCATGTTGAATGTCAAGAAGGTTGCACCAAGAGCACAGGCGAGTTGTAGCGTGATTTTCAACATACCACTCGAGAAACAAAGCCCACTAGAGGAGAGGAATAGGGAGATGAGGATTCTCATTGCCATGACTATAGTTTCCGGCTCCATGATTGCATCTTAACGACCTACTCTAACTCTATCCAGACTCTTTTGAAATTTAAAATGGTTGTCTCTCTTTTTCAACAAATGTTTATTTCGAAAGATTTATATTAGAACATCTAATAGAAAGTATATTAAAAAATAAAAATTGTGCATTAAAAGTTGCTTTGAAATTAATATTTTTTTAGAAAATATTAAAAAAACAGAAAAAAATTCTTTAATTATTTAACTTTGTAGTATAGTGGTAATCACGCTAGTCTTATCGAAGACTCCCATCTCAATCTTGAGCAATAGTAATTTAATTTACACAACTCCGAAGTTATCTCAAAGAGAAATACATGGTGGAGAATCCCTATTTAAATAGATAATAGGGGAGGAAGTATATTTTATATTTCTATCTTCGATCTCGACCCCACCAAATTCTCGTGCGTAGAATACTTAGTATATATGTGTCGAATACTACGATATAATTTTACATTTTATGTTCAATATTTTATTATAGTTTGCTTATGGAACATTATTAAATTATAATTTATTATGTTTTATATTTTTTTTATACTAGAAATTATATTTTACCATAGAAATTACCCATTAAAATTTCATTGAAATTAATTTTTTTTTTTTTTTTTTTTTAGAAAATTATAAAATAAAGATGAAGAAAATGCTTTAATTATTTAACTTTTAGTATGTTCTTTTTAGACATCAAGTTGTTGTGGTGCAGTGGTTATCACGTTAGTCTTACACACTAAAGTGTTTCTCATGCCTAGGATTCATATCGATTACCTATTTATCTTGAAGTGTTTCTTAGTTATCCTACATAGCATTGCTCTAAAGGCTCCTATATTTGTTGTATCTTTATGGTATATGAAGACACGTTTAACTTTAGAGCTCGTATGATGGAGCCACCAGAAAGAAAGATGTACTTTTGGTATAGATATTAACTATCCATTCTAATATGCATTTCTTAACCATTATATCCAAAACCGTTCTCATTCCGGTGTGCTGTTGGTTCATTCATAAATCTCTCATTTAAGCATCAAATTTATTTGACTAATATTAGCTATCAATTCTAGTATGCATTTCTTAACTATTATATCTAAAACCGTTCTCATTCAGGTGTGCTCTTGGTTTATTCATAAATCTCTCATTTAAACATCAAATTTATTTGACTAAAACGACAAACAAACAAAAAAAAAAAAAAAAAAACAATATGTTTGTATCTTTTATCTTCTTGCCAAAAAGTGCTACTTCTTTGAATAAAGGGTATATAAGAGCAAAAATGGAAGTAATAAAGAGCATATTGGATATGGAATATACTTAGAATCAAATGTAGAATCATCCAAATGTTGGCCTTCAAAATCAAATTCAAAAAATAATCAGCATATTGTAATTAATTGAGTTATATTTAAATTTATATGTTATGAACGCTTTGAACGAAGTATTTAGCTTCGAATTTGAGCTAATATAACTGTTTGTTAGTCCGAGCCATTGAATTTCCCATTTCCAAAACCTAATACTTAGACTATACGATTGCTAACTTTTACGAACTAACTTAAAAAGGTTATTCCATGAAGGTCAGTTTTAACATAGTTTAACCAATAAGAATCTAATTATTATTTCAAAGGTCATAATTTGATTCTCTTACTCTCACAATAGTGTTAAACTAACAAAATCCAACTTAAAAAGAAACTATTTATGGAAAATGGAAGGGAAATAAAGGGAGAGAAGTGAGTATTATTGGATAACTCGAGCTACCCATTACTAAAGATAGTCCCATAAAATCGACATTCATCCCCTTCACTTTGTCAAAATCCAATATGGTTTTTACAAGATGTTTTTCCTCTCCTCTGATGTTGTTTGTCTTGATCGTCGTCTTCTTTATTGTTCAATCAGTAGTGGCTGACAGTGAAACTGAGGATAGGATCAATAACTTATGTCATCAAATGGAGGAATTCGGGTTTTGCAGTCAAACCTTCCATGAGAACCTAAATGGTCCGACCGACGATATAGGACTAACCCAAATAGCAATTTTCCAAGCTCAAGCCAATGCAAGCAAAACACTTCGGTATTGTTGTTAAAAATACATATAAAATTTAAAAGTTACAAAGGGTTTAAGTTGATAGGTTAAGATGAATACTTGTATTCTTAATAGGTATATTCAAGAGCTTCTACCAACAATAACTGATCCTGCATTGAAGAACGACCTTATAGTATGTGAAAATGCATACAAGACAGTGAATGAAGCACTTCAAGAAGGAATTGAATTATTCTTCAAAAAAGATTATAGAAGCATGTTAAATGTCGAGAAGATTGCACCGAGAGCACAAGCGAATTGCAACATGATTTTCAGCACACCACCCGAAAAACAAGGTCTACTAGAGGAGAGGAACAGGGAGATAAGAATTCTGATTGCCATGGTTATAGTTTCGGGCTACATCATGACTAGTTCTAGCTCTCTCTAATCTCATTTCTAATAAAACTCTTCTTTTAACACGTTTTTGAAGGATTTGATGATACAATCCATAAGTATGATTTTTTTTTATCATGAATTAAAAAATAAAGATCATAAGTTTTTTTTTTTTTTTTTTTATACTTATATTTGAGATATATCAAAAAAATCAAGAACAAAAACACGTAACATTTTATGGAAGTAGGGTAGTTTTTGAAAAATATTATTAAAAGTTGTTTATATATATATATATATATATGTGTGTATAATATTTACTAAATGAGTTTTTTTTTTTTTAGGAAGGAAAGAGAAACAAAAACAAAAGGAAAAATATTTTGAAACATTCTATAGCACATACAATAAACAAGTATTTGAAAGTTACTTAAATGATATATTTGTTGTCGCAAATATAGCCGTGTAAATGGTATGTGAGATCCCATATCGATTAGACAGAGGAATGAGCATTCTTTATAAAAGCGTGGAAATCTCTCCACAGTGAACGTGTTTTAAAACTATGAGACTGATGGCGATACGTAATGGGCCAAAACCGATAATATCTGATAGCAATAAGTTTGGGCTGTTACAAATGGTATTAGAGCTAGGCACCAGCAGTGTGCTAGCGAGGACGCTAGAGCCCAAAGGGAGTGGATTGTGAGATTCCACATCAGTTGGAGAGGGGAACGAAGCATTTATTATAAGGGTGTGGAAACCTCTTCCCGGTAGACGAGTTTTAAAACTGTGCGGCTAATAGCGATACATAATGAGCCAAAATAAACAACATCTACGAGCGAGTTAATTATCTCATTGAAAGTTTAAAAGTTATTGATGTAACTTTTTTTTAGTTCAACAACACATGCAGATGGAGAAATTTGAATATTTGACATTTTGGTTGATGAAACATGACATGATCATTTGACCTATATTCACATTTATTTATTAATATACTTTAACTGTTAAAATATATTTAGGTCTGTCTATGCATGATTCATAACTGGAGCTATAAAAAACAAGTAACACGATGATTTGAAAGAAGAATTTGACTTCGGATAAAATCATAAGAATTTTATGATTGGAAGTCTTCTTTTCAGCCGTATGTATATATTTTTCATAATTTACACTTAAAATAACTTCTGAATTTGCTCGTATTCAGTAAAAAGGAAAGTTAGATCATTCCTTTCAAAATCTTAACCACCTTTGTTTTTTTAATTCATTTTTTTAGTGTGCAATTCTATCCAAAAATCTTGATTGTCTTGAATAGCTCGCTACTATAAGAATTGATTTATATATATATATATAGCCTACCTTGATCATAATTTAGTCACTTTTTCAAATAGTCTACCTTTGTGTGTAATAAACACCAGTGTTTAGCCAAGAGAACTTCTTGTAGTCTTGTCATTGATAGTGGAAGTTGCACCAATGTAGTAAGTACCGTGTTGATCAAAAGGTTGCAAATTTCAACCCAACACCATCCTAAACCTTAATTGCTGGAGATTGGCCGATCTTGGGAATTTGATAGAAAGGTCATGTATGATGATTATTTGAATAGGTATTCTTTTATAAAAGATGGTAGAAAAACAACTCTTATACCTTTGAGTTCTGCAAATGTATTTTATGATCGATTAAGGTTAGAGGGAAAAAAAAGAGTTTGAGGAAAAAGAATCGAAATAAAAGCAAGACTTGAGTGAAAAATTAGAGAAAAATCAAAGATAAAAAAATTAATGAAAAGAAGAGGAAAAAAAAAAGTGAATTGTTTGGCTAGGGTCGGAAAGGTGAGAAGAGCAATGTTTTCACAAAAAAATCATTTTTGTAATTATGTATAAGGAAGGATATTTGGTCTCTAACGACAACAACTTGTCATTGATTACTGTGTTTCAATATCTTTTATAGGAAATTGAGGACGTGTTTGAAGATGAAGTACCTAAAGGACTACCTCCCATTAGAGGTATTGAATAAAAATAAACGTCATTCTGGGGGCTGTCATTCTTAATAGACCAGCTTACCAATCCAACCTAAACTAAAGAAATTCAAAGGCAAGTGGAGGAGCTCATGGAGAAAGGCTATATACGAGAAAGTTTGAGTCCATGTACTGTACCAGTCTTATTGGTGCCAAAGAAAGATGAAACTTAACACATGTGCGTGGATTGTAGAGTCATCAACAAAATCATGGTAAAGTACCGACACATCCTAAAGGACGGAAGGAAATCATTTTTCAACACCGAGACTGGGTTTGGATACACTTTTGCAATGAGTTATTCCTATCTCAAGGGAAGACAAAATTACATCCAAGAGGGATAACCTTTATCATGTCCTTGAAAGTATTAATAGCAATTCCTATGAAATTGATCTTCCCATAGAATTTTTATTTTCAGTACATCCTACTTTCAATGTTGCTGACTTGAATACTTTTAATGTAGGAGATGATTTTCCAGAATCGATGATAAATCATTTTGAAGAGGGGGAAGATGATAAGAATCACGATGTTCCAAATGTTCCAACTAGACCTCTTACACGTGATAAGGCAACCTTAATCCTCAGCCCAACGATCCAAGCTTTTATTGGAGCAAGAACCCTTGAATCAAATAAATTATCATCCTTGTACAAAATATAAAATTCAGATCAACCAAGAGATAGGCTAAAATTAGATTACCTCTTAAGATAAAAGATCTAAAACTAAGATTTGGAACCTTGTTCCAAATTGAGTCACTCCACAATCGAACTTGATCAAGGTTTGATTGAATGACTCAAATGCAATCTACCACAAGAATTGCTTGGAACTTAGAAATATGCTCGAATTTCTAGTGTATAAGTCTCAATTTTAGATCTCAATTTCATTCATTTGAAATCTGTCTTTTACATAATAATTGTGGGTATTTATAGTCTCTCCACAAAAGAAACTTTCAATTCTTAAATGTCCACTAAAGGAGTTAGTGGTCAATTTCATTTCGATCCTTTTAAATCTCCACATAAGAAGAAGTCAATTTGACAAATAACTCCCCCTTTGCCCATTATAAGAATTATGAAATTAAAAATAATAAATAAAGTTTTCTAACAACTTATCAATCAAGTGCAATTTATAGCAACTTCATCTACTACTTTCACTGTGCAAATATTCACATCTGAAGCTCCAAATGGTCCTTCCACAATCAAATCAACTTATAACACATGAAATAATGGTTGAACCGAGCCTAGCCAATTTTTTAGATGAAGAATGAATGATTGTTGAATTTTCTTGGGTTTTCATCGTGTAATAGGTCGAGTTGAAACATTTGGAACACCGAGATCCTTATCATCTTCGCACTTTTCAAAAGGATTCGTCCTCGAATTAGAAAAATCATTGCCTAGATCAAAAGGATTAAAGTCAGCAACATTGAAAGTAGAATGTACTGAAAATTCTCCAAGAAGACCAATTTTATATGCAGTGTTATTAATTTTTTCAAGGACTTGATAAGGGTTATCCCCTCTTGGATGTAACTTTGTCTTCCTTTGAGTTTGGAATCGTTCCTTGCGAAAATGTATCCAAACCAAGTCACCGGGTTGAAAAATGATTTCCTTCCGTCCTTTGTTATTCCTTGAAGCAACTTTGAAAATTTGTTTCTCAATTCTCTCCTTCACCTCTTTGTGCAATGTTTTGATCAAATCTGCATTACTCGTGGTTGTTTCACACACAAAAATATTAAAAAGAATAGGAAGCAAATCAAGAGGCGTAAGTGGATTAAATACATAAAAAACTTCAAAATGAGAACAATGAGTGGTACTGATAAGAATCACGGTCTTCCATATGTTCCAATTGGACCTACTACACGATCCAAGGCCAAGAAGATTCAACAAGCATTCATTCTTCATCTACAAAATTGGATAGGCTCGGTTCAACAATCATTTCATGTGTTACAAATTGATTCGATTGAGGAAGGACCATTTGGAGCTTTAGGAGTGAATATTTGCACGGTTGAAGTAGCTGATCAAGTTGCAAACATCATTCCATGAGTTGTTAGAAAACCTTGTTTATTATTTTTTTAATTTCATAAAGTTTGTAACGGTCTAATAGATTTTGTCTTTTGTGTAGATTAAGGGGATCGGGATTAAATCCCGACCACTAACTTCTTTTGTAAGGAGACTATAAATACCCACAAATTACTAGGTAAAAATTAGATTTTTGATGAATGAAATTGATCTCTCAAGTTGAGACGTGCCCCTTAAAAATCTTAGCTTCATCTTTGTCATTTCTAAGTTCTAAGCAATTCTTGTGGTAGATTGCATCGGAGCTATTCAATGAAGCCTTGATCAAGTTCGACTATGGAGTGACAAAATATAGAACAAGATTCCAAATCTTGCTTCTAGATTTTTTTATCTTAAGATGTAATCTAATTCTAGCCTTATCTTTTGGTTGATTCGAATTTTGTATAAGAAGGTATTAATTTTTTTGATTCAAGAGTTCTTGCTTCATTAAAAGCTTGGATCGTTGGACTGAGAATTAGGGTTGCCTTATGAAGGTTGGAAGAATTGGAAGATGAGCTGAGGATTAGGAAGAATTGGAAGATGGACCGAAGATTAGGAAGAATTGGAAGATGGGAGTAATTTGGCACTTGTTACAGGAAGACTTCTTAAAACTCAAGTTACGGAGAATAATGTTGATGATCAAAGAGACAACATATTTCACAAAGGTGTTTAGTCAAGGGGACTCATTGTAATCTTGTTATTGATAGTGGAAGTTGCACCAACGTAGTAAGTGCCATGTTGATCAAAAGGTTGTAAATTCCAACCCAACACCATCCTAAACCTTGTAAGCTTCAATGGTTCAATGACAGTGGACCAATGAAAGTAGTTTCTCAAGTTTTAATATCTTTTACTTTGGGAAACTATAAAGATGAAGTTCTTTGTGATGTGCTACCAATGCTTGCGGGAGACATGTTGTTTGGCTGACCTTGGCAATTTAATAGGAATGTTATGTATGATAGTTATTTTAATAGGTATACTTTTATAAAAGAGGGTAGAAAAATGTAAGGATTGGGCTGACGCGATGGCTCTAAAAGATAGGTAATTTTTTTGCGAAATAAAATAATTAAAATTTAAAACATAATTTACATTATAACAAAATGGTGTGCGTACATTAATAATTTAAAATACAAAATATGGAACACGACACAAAACATTGTAAAACAAAAAGGGTTGAGAATGGGTGAGGTTTGTGTATGGCACCTGCTCCAGAGTCTGCTCCCGACCTCGACCAGCTTCTTATCACCTGGAAAAAATTGAAAATAAGGAATGAATACAAGACTCAGTAAGTAGCCTACTTGTAGGCTCTTAATCGTGTCCTTGATATGCTAGGGTACCACATTCTTTGTTCTTGTCTCGTTCTTGTTCTTGTTGTAAGTACTTAAGCCCTTTAATTCTTGTTCTTGACTTGGAGTTCTTATCTTGATCTTTCTTGAGGACCTTGGTCCTTGAATTCTAAAACCTTAGTTTTCCTTTAGCGCCTTAGTACTATGTTTTTTGGTTTTTAGTTCTTGGTTCTTGGTTCTTGGTCCTTTGTTCCTGGTTCTTGTCCTTAGAACTAGGATCTTGATCCATGTTCTAGTCCTTGATCTTTCTCTTGTTCTTGGTAATTTTTTGGTTCTTGTTCTGTTCTTGATTCGTTCTCCAAGACACTCCCCCTAGGATTTACGGCACTAAACATGCACTTGACAATCCTGTGACCAAGGCTTCATGCGTTCCAAGCAACACAGCTTTAACCTACGTCCAAGGCTTCATGCGTTCCAAGCGACGTAGTCTTACCGCATCTTAGGGCTTGCCCTACGATACGGTTTGCTTAATCTATGCCCAAGGCTTCATGCATTCCAAGCGGCATAGTCTGAAAACCTACATCCAAGGCTTCTTACGTTCCAAATGCTGTAGTCTAATACTGCATCAAGAGCTTGCCCTGTAATACAGTCTGCTTACCTACGCTCAAGGATTCATGCGTTCCAAGTAGCGTAGTCTAAGTCATGAGCATGTTGTACCATGGGAGGTCTTAGGAGGTTTTTTATTCTTGGCTAAGGTAACTTACTCTCTTCCTTGTTCCTCTGAGTCCCTATACTACTCCCCATGATAGACCATAAAGATCACTTGCTCGGTGCATACTTAAACATGGCATCCTACAAATCTTTTGGGTACCCATAACTTGGTGCAGGGCATCTCTTCTAGGTGAGAGAAACATGAGGCCAAACATGACATCTTGCAAAGGAAACATGGTGCAGGGCATCCCACCTAGAAGAGGAATTCTTGTGCCTCATAAAGCACCGCTTGGTGGGAGGTCATGGGTCACTTTGGACATACTAGAGTATTACCTAGCATTCTTGAGTTTCTGAATTTGGGGACCTTGGTCCCTCGTCCTTGAGTGGTACCTAGCATTCTTCTTACTTGGGTGGTTGTAAAGCTTATGTGGTGTTGTTCATTGTTCTCAATCTTGTAAGTTTCTAAGGTTTGTAATTCCTTGAGGCATAAGTTGTAACTTGCATTTGTAACCATATGAACCCATCTTAGCGTAAGTTGTTCTAGAAGGTCATAGATTCCTAGGGAGTTCTTTAGAGGGTTATAGAAGAGTCTAGAGTCTTGTGGTGTTTCCTTTAGGTGTTTCTTGGGTCCTAACTTGGTTTAGTTCCAAACTTGCTCCAATCAACTCAAGTCCTCAAACATATCTTCATGTCCTTCATAAAACTTTATAAGAAGTAGCAAATCATTTAGAGCACGTATAGACCTTGAATTTCCATAAGTAGTTCTAGGGGCATTTTGGTCATTTTACCCCTAATTCTTGGTTTTGCTACTTAACGTACTCCAATGACTTTCAAACTTCACCATATCATCAGATATCATAAAATAAGATCTACTGCAAAGTTCCATGGAGGTCATCTAGGTCATGAACCGTAGGTAGTCTTCCTTAGGGGCATTATGGTTCTTTTGCACCATTTATTGGTTATTTCACAGACAATTATCCTACTTATCATTATCCAATAACCACCAAATTTCATATATAACCTCAAAATGCTATAATATGCTTAGTATTAAAATTTCATAGGTAGTGAAGTTCATCTAGTGGGTTATTTTAACATTACCTAAATTCTGAGCAATTTGTTCGGTTTAAGGCCTTAACTCAAAGTTCCTAGGGTTTTTCTTTCATGTATCCTTAGTTCATACTTTGTTTAGGGTTCATATGGAACTTCAAGCGATTCCTACAAGTATTTCTTAACAAAAAGTCCAAGGTGGCTACTTACCTCGTTGTCGAGGGACCTCCGTTCTTAAGCTTTCGATACCCGAATTACCTCAAATTCTCTTCCATAGACTCCTTAATGTGTCTAGTTTCTGGAACTATAAATTTGTTCATGAGAACCGGTCTAGAAGGAGGTTAAAATTGAGAAAAAAATAAGGAAAGGTCGAGTTTTGGGTTGACATGGCCGGTTCAACTGAACCGGCCACGTCATCGTCCTCTTCCTCCAGACGGGAAGAAGACGCACGCGATCGATCACGCCGCCATCTTAAACCGCCCTCCCTAGCTCTAATCATGCCGTTTCTCCCCTCGATTTCTTTATGAAACTTAAAGATGGTGTTACAAGCAAGAGTTAGGGATTGATTTCATACCTTCTAGTGGATTGTAGCCTAAGGTATTCGCTTCCGAAGTTTGTCCAAAATATGATTTCTCGCTGGAGTATAAACAGAGGATTTCTTATTAGATAGCTGATCCTAGGGGTTTTCAAGGCTCGATTTCTTCATGGAACTTTTTCCTTATTCTTCCCCCAAGCTTAAGGAATTGATTTGGAGGAACGACTTTGAGTGTGGGGTCTTAATTTTGAGAAACCACTCTTGGTCTGCATGTTACCCGACAACTCCGATTATTCAATCTCTTGGGTATCTTGTTCTACGATGTTTCAGCTCTCAATTCCTTCATCAAAGTTACTCAAAGTCTTCCTCTAAAGCTAAAGGAATCCTTAATTTTAAGGAAAATAGGTCGTAAATAAGAATTCGACACTTACCTCCCATTTGAGCCCGAAATGGATTTTCTTCAATTAGGCACGTTCCTGAGGTTATTTCTCTTCATGGTCTTCTATGGAGACATTCCTTGGAGGTGCCGAAATCTATTGGGGTCGTCCTTGCTTGATGAATACTTGTGTATCCTCGGATTAGAATTTTGAGTTTTCCTTGAAGCTCTTTAATGGCGAATTGGATTGGGGGAATGGTTTCTAGGCACTTTCAAGACTCTATTCCTTCATAGAACATGTGGGTAATCTTTTTTAGAAGATTTAGAAGCTATATGGCAGAGAATTGCTCTTGAATTTAGAAGAAACTCGAAAATAGGAGACCCAATATCTAAATGCTTATTGCCAATGACTGGGAGCTCGAACTTGCTCGATTCTTGTTCCAAACTATTGCCCCATCTTCAGAATTTATAGGGAAAACTTAAACCGACATTGAGAGCTCCAGAATCGTCGTGAATTGACCGTTGGATTTTCTGAAAAATTCATCGAAATTATCTACTCCGATCAGAGCCTCACCGACTTTGGGTTTGAATCCTAGCCGTTGGATGTGATCATCCGTGAATTTTCTAGAATATATCCAAGTTTAGAGGAGAGATCCAACGACTGAGAGTCGAGATTCGAAGGATTTTGTGCAGAAGGCACGATGAAGGTTCTGATTTTTTAGCAAAATGACAAATCCATAATTATCCTTAACTCCAAGGGTATTTTGGTAATTTGTCACTTTTTGAATATTTTATTATTATTTTCTCGAAAAATCCATAATTTTCCTAAAACTTCTTCATTCCTGGGTCATTTTTCCCTTCTAGAGCATCTTGAAATTCCTTCAAGATAAGAAACTAAAATTCCGGAAAGATCCTCGATAATTGGAAAAATGAACTTTTCGTCATTTTCGCTTGCGCTTTCATTTCCAATCCTTCTCCAAATGCCTCAAGTCCTTAATTATGGTGTTAATATAACACATGCGGAAGCAATTTGGATCTTTGGCACTTTTAGAACATCAATTATAGTAAATAACTAGCATGTTCAAAAGTATTGAAACTTAATGAGTTTAGATACTAACCTTTTGTAGTTCAAACTCCTTTTTCCTCACGAACCGATTTCGAACAACCACAAATGTCTTCTCCACTATCCTCCGGCCTTAGAACGAGATTGTGGAATCCGGTGAGTGACTAAACTTGGGAGGGATTTTGTATATATGAAGAGAGTGTTTGTGAGAGGTTTTTTCTCAAGGTTTTTCACCAAGAAGAAGAAGACTTTCCATGTACCATAATCACTCCTATTTAAAGAGTCATGTTTGCATGTTCATGCAAATTTGAGTTCACCAAATTTTGACACTCAAAATTCCACTCAAATGTTTGGGATTATGTGGCAAGCATGCATGTTTGAATTAACCAAATTTTGACACTTAAAATTCCACTCAAACTTTGGGATTTATTTGGCAAGCATGCAAGTTTGGTTAAACCAAATTTTGACACCTCAAAATTCCACTAACATGTATTTTTCCATTAAATGAAGTCAACATTTTGACTTTCTTCATTTTAATTCAACAATAAATTTGAATAATTAATTTCAAATTAAAGTAACATTAAATGATTAATTAAACTATTTAATTAATATTTAATATTAATTCAAATGTCAATCCCAATCAATTCCGACACATAATTGATTAAGATATTTAAATCTTATTTAAATATCTCAGATTCTCTATTTTTTTGTTTAATTCGTAAATAAAACAAAAATGCGGTTAAATATATCGTATATATGTAGCGCATGTTCCCTAATTTGAATTCGAACACTTCGAACTCACTCGTCACACTGTTCTATGGTTTAGTCCAATATGAGCTAGCAGAGGGACCTAATGGACCTATAGATCATGGGCTCCAACGATCCAAGATTAACCGGTTAAACTCATTAACCTAGTTAACCAACATTCGTTAACTACTAGGACACTCTACTATAGCCTAGTAGTTGCACTCCACTTACTATAGATATATTTCTGTCCATTTGATATAACCATGATTAGTAAGTCGATCCTTCACAGGTTGTTCGTAACTAGAGCTGGGTCAATTTACCGTTTTACCCCTGAAGTTACTTTTTGTTCCTTATGTCTCACTGATCCTCTAATGAACAATTGATTTGTGGTCCAACCAGAAAACTGAATCCCTCTCAGGCCAATGAGAGGGTGGGGCCCCTTGTTCAAGACCTGGAGTCAATACTTAAGGGAACTACCTCTCTTCTATCCCTAAAAGTGTGTAGGAGTGAATTTCATCTTGCACCCCACGTCCCCAGCCATTCACCCAGTCTTACCCCTGAAATGGGAGGCCTATTGAGTCGGTGAACTAGAGCCACTCTCACCCATGCAAATCTAAGGATAATTCCGAATAAACAGGAGTTCATGGTTAGCTCAGGATTAAAACCGAGTTACCTAGGTTATCGAATGAAAAGAAAATCAGTCTCAACAGTAAACTACATTATAAAGTGAGAGTGGTTTTCTTCATGGTCCGATCTTATGCAATACTCATTGCATAGGACGCCCCCACTCACATGTCTCCACATGTACAATTTAGTGATCACATTATTTATATCATATACAAAAGTGAGCCGCATCCATAGTGTCCCCAGAATAAGGTACTCAGCCTTATCCTTATACTATAGATCATTTTGACTATATACTTGAACTTGATCTACTCTTATGTCTCTACATATAGTTCAAGTAATCATACTATAGCCAGAGTGTTCTTAGTTTATTGGATTTAGATTAATGATCGTAAAGTTCACTTTATTTAATAACAATATTTATTGAATAAATAATAATAATAACTTTATTGAAAATAGAATATGTTTTTGTTTACAAACTATGAGTTTTAGGACATAAAACCCAACACTTAAGACTACTTCTTAGGGTCTATAAATGACTTAATAAGACCCTTTTCCTTGCTTAATCCTCTTAATTCCTTCCTTGCTAGAGTTGGAGAGGTTAGAAGGGAATGTTTTCACAAAAATCATCTTTGTACTTATGTACAAGGAAGGATGTTTGGTCTCTAACGATGACAACATGTTTTTTCCTAGTGTGTTTCAACCTCTTTTACATGAATTTAAGGATGTGTTCCAAGATGAAGTACCTAAAGGACTACCTCGCATTAGATGTTTTGAACATAAAATAGACTTCATTCCATGGGTGACTCTTCCTAATAGGCCAGCTTATAGAGACAACCCAACTGAGAAATTCAGAGGCAAGCAGAGGAGCTCAGGGAGAAGGGCTATATATATGAGAGAGTTTGAATCCATGTTCTGTACCAATCTTATTGGTGTCAAAGAAAGATGGAACGTGGCGCATGTGAGTGGATTGTAGAGTCATCAACGAAATCGCAGTAAAGTATCGGCATCCTATTCCTAGGCTAGACGATATACTTGATGAATTGCATGGTTCATGTCTATTTACAATGATTGTTTGGAATCTGGATATCATCAAATTAGAATGCATATAGGAGATGAATGAAAAACCGCTTTCAAAACTAAGTTTGGATTGTATGAATAGCTTGTTATGCCTTTTGGGTTAACTAATGCTCCTAGTACATTTATGCGCTTAATGAATCACGTTTTGAAAGAATATTAAGGAAATCATGTTGTTGTGTATTTTGATGATATTTTAATTTATTCAAAGATTTTGCATGAGCATGTGGAGCATGTTAAGTCAGTTTTGATTACGTTTAGAATAGAGAAACTTTATGCTAATTTTAATAACGGTAGTTTTTGCATGGAAAAAGTTAACTTTCTTAGCTTTTGAAGAGAAAAAGTTAACTTTCTTAGCTTTTGAATGGAAAATGTTAACTTTCTTGGCTTGGTAAAAATGGAGTAGGAGTAGATGAAGAGAAAGTTAAAGCAATTAGGGATTGGCCAACACCAAAAAATGCAAGTGAAGTTCGTAGTTTTCATGGGTTAGCTAGTTTCTATATTCATAGGTTAGCTAGTTTCTATAGGAGATTTATAAAAGATTTTAGCACCATAGTTGCACCATTGAATAACTTAGTGAATAAAAATGTTGTTATTAAATAGGGTGCAAGAGAATACATTCAATGAGCTTAAGAAGAAATTAACCACTGCACCATTACTTGTCTTGCCTAACTTTGATAAAACTTTTGAAATTGAGTGTGATGCAAGTGATTTAGGCATAGATGCTGTTTTGATGAAAGATAGAAAATCCTTAATGTATTTTAGTGAAAAAGTAAATGGGGCAGCATCAAACTATCCTACCTATGATAAAGAATTGTTTGCTTTAGTTCGCACATTGTAAGTGTGGCAACACTACTTATGGCCTAGAGAATTTGTGATTCACTCTAATCATGAAAGCTTGAAGTATCTTAAGGGTCAAAGCAAACTGAATCGTAAGCATGCAAAGTGGGTGGAGTTTATTGAAACATTTTCATATGTCATTAAATATAAGCAAGGTAAGAATAATGTGATAGATGATGCATTATCTAGGAGGTATAATCTTTTTACTTCTATTAGTACAAAAAAAGTCTTGGATTTGAGCATATTAAAGAATTATATAGAGATGTCAAGGACTTGAGAATTATTTATGCATCTTGTCTTGCAAAAAAAAAAAAAAAGCGGTGAATGATTATTATGTATTTCATGAATCTTTATTTAAGAAAAGTAAGATTTGTATTCCTAAATGCTCTATAAAATATTTGCTTTAAAAGAAGCACATGGTGGTGGCTTAATGGGACATTTTGAGATTAATAAAATGTAGCATGAACACTTCTTTTGGTCGAAGATGAAGTATGATGTTCATAAGTTTTGTAGCCAATGTTTTAAATGCAAAGAAATTAAATCTAGATCACAACTAAATGAATTGTATACTCTTTTAAATGTACCTAACGAACCTTGGACTAATATATCTATGAATTTTGTTTTTGGTTTGTCGCACACTAAAAAGGGTAAAGATAGCATTATTATTGTGGTAGACAGATTTAGTAAAATGACTCATTTTATTGCATGCAACAAGACGGATGATGCAAAACATGTTGCTGACTTATTCTTTAGGGAAGTAGTAAGATTACATGGAATCCCTAGAATAATTGTTAGTGATAGGGATGCTAAATTTTTAAGTCACTCGTGGAAAGTAAGTCTTGGACGAATGTTTGTCATTTGTAGAGTTTGCATATAATAGAGCAATTCATAGTATCACTCATTGTTCTCCTTTTGAAGTTGTTTATAGATTTAATACACTTACGACTCTTGGTTTGCTTCCTATTCCTTCTAATATTTCTGTGAGTGATCAAAACATTGCACAAAGAAGTGAAGGAGAGAATTGAGAACAAAATTTCAAACTTGCTTCAAGAATTAACAAAGGACGAAAGGAAATCATTTTTCAACCTGGTGACTGGGTTTGGATACATTTTCGCAAGAAGCGATTCTCATCTCAAAGGAAGACAAAGTTACATCCAAGAGGGATGACCTTTATCAAGTCCGTGAAAAAGTTAATAACAATGCATATAAAATTGATATTCCCAGAGAATTTTCAGTATATTCTACTTTCAATGTTGCTGACTTGAGTCCTTTTGATGTAGGTGATGGTTTTTTTTGTTTGAGAACGAATCATTTTGAATAGGAGATAGATGATAAGAATCACGATGTTCCAAATGTTCCAATTGAACCTATTACATGATCCAAACCCAAGAAGATTCAACAAGCATTCATTCTTCATCTACAAAATTGAATAGGCTCGGTTCAACCATCATCTCATGTGTTACAAGTTGATTCGATTGAGGAACGACCATTTGGACCTTTAGAAGTGAATATTTGCACGGTTAAAGTAGCAGGTGAAGTTGCAAGCATCATTTCATGAGTTGTTATAAAACTTTGTTTATTATTTTTTTAATTTCATAAAGTTTGTAATGCTCAAATTGACTTCGTCTTTTGTGGAGATTTAAGGGGATCGGGATTAAATCTCAGCCGCTGACTTCTTTTGTGGGGAGACTATAAATACCCACAAATTATTATGTAAAAATCATATTTGTGATGAATGAAATGAGACGTTCCCCCTCTTAGAAATTTGAGCATTATCTTTGTCATTTCTAAGTTTCAAATAATTCTTGTGGTAGATTGCATCTGAGTCATTCAATCAAGTCTTGATCAAGTTCGATTGTGGAGTAACTCAATTTAAAACAAGGTTCCAAATCTTGCTTCTAGATCTTTGATCTTGAGAGGTAATCTAATTCTAGCTTTATCTCTTAATTGATCCGAATTTTTTATAAGGAGATGTTAATTTCTTTGATTCAAGGATTCTTACTTCATTAAAGGCTTGGATCGTTAGGCTGAGGATTAGAGTTGTCTTATCAGGTACTACGAATTGCTCTATTATATGCAAACTCTACCAATAGCAAACATTCTTTCCAAGGCTTAATATTCTCATAAATAATAGCCCTAAGCAATGTTCCTATTGTTCTATCAACCATCGCAGTTTGTCCATCACTCTAAGGATGACATGGAGTTGAAAATAACAATTTGGTACCCAATTTAACCCGCAATATTTTCCAAAAGTGACTTAAAAATTTAACATCCCTATCACTAACAATTATTCTAGGGATTCCATGTAATCTTACTACTTCCCTAAAGAATAAGTCAGCAACATGTTTTGCATCATCCGTCTTGTTGCATGCAATAAAATGAGTCATTTTACTAAATCTGTCTACCACAATAATAATGCTATCTTTACCCTTTTTAGTGTGCGACAAACCAAAAACAAAATTCATAGATATATTAGTCCAAGGTTCGTTAGGTACATTTAAAAGAGTATACAATTCATTTAGTTGTGATCTAGATTTAATTTCTTTGCATTTAAAACATTGGCTACAAAACTTATGAACATCATATTTCATCTTCGACCAAAAGAAGTGTTCATGCTACATTTTATTAATCTCAAAATGTCCCATTAAGCCACCACCATGTGCTTCTTTTAAAGCAAATATTTTATAGAGCATTTAGGAATACAAATCTTACTTTTCTTAAATAAAGATTCATGAAATACATAATAATCATTCACCGCTTTTTTTTTTTTTTTTTTTTTGCAAGACAAGATGCATAAATAATTCTCAAGTCCTTGTCATCTCTATATAATTCTTTAATATGCTCAAATCCAAGACTTTTTTGTACTAATAGAAGTAAAAAGATTATACCTCCTAGATAATGCATCATCTATCACATTATTCTTACCTTGCTTATATTTAATGACATACGAAAATGTTTCAATAAACTCCACCCACTTTGCATGCCTACGATTCAGTTTGCTTTGACCCTTAAGATACTTCAAGCTTTCATGATTAGAGTGAATCACAAATTCTCTAGGCCATAAGTAGTGTTGCCACACTTACAATGTGCGAACTAAAGCAAACAATTCTTTATCATAGGTAGGATAGTTTGATGCTACCCCATTTACTTTTTCACTAAAATACATTAAGGATTTTTCATCTTTCATCAAAACAGCATCTATGCCCAAATCACTTGCATCACACTCAATTTCAAAAGTTTTATCAAAGTTAGGCAAGACAAGTAATGGGCAGTGGTTAATTTCTTCTTAAGCTCATTGAATGTATTCTCTTGCACCCTATTTAATAACAACATTTTTATTCACTAAGTTATTCAATGGTGCAACTGTGGTGCTAAAATCTTTTATAAATCTCCTATAGAAACTAGCTAACCTATGAATATAGAAACTAGCTAACCCATGAAAACTACGAACTTCACTTGCATTTTTTGGTGTTGGCCAATCCTTAATTGCTTTAACTTTCTCTTCATCTACTCCTACTCCATTTTTACCGAGCCAAGAAAGTTAACATTTTCCATTCAAAAGCTAAGAAAGTTAACTTTTTCTCTTCAAAAGCTAAGAAAGTTAACTTTTTCCATGCAAAAACTACCGTTATTAAAATTAGCATAAAGTTTCTCTATTCTAAACGTAATCAAAACTGACTTAACATGCTCCACATGCTCATGCAAAATCTTTGAATAAATTAAAATATCATCAAAATACACAACAACATGATTTCCTAAATATTCTCTCAAAACGTGATTCATTAAGCGCATAAATGTACTAGGAGCATTAGTTAACCCAAAAGGCATAACAAGCTATTCATACAATCCAAACTTAGTTTTGAAAGCGGTTTTTCATTCATCTCCTATATGCATTCTAATTTGATGATATCCAGATTCCAAACAATCATTGTAAATAGACATGAACCATGCAATTCATCAAGTATATCGTCTAGCCTAGGAATAGGATGCCGATACTTTACTGCGATTTCGTTGATGACTCTACAATCCACTCACATGCGCCACGTTCCATCTTTCTTTGACACCAATAAGATTGGTACAGAACATGGATTCAAACTCTCTCATATATATAGCCCTTCTCCCTGAGCTCCTCTGCTTGCCTCTGAATTTCTCAGTTGGGTTGTCTCTATAAGCTGGCCTATTAGGAAGAGTCACCCATGGAATGAAGTCTATTTTATGTTCAAAACATCTAATGCGAGGTAGTCCTTTAGGTACTTCATCTTGGAACACATCCTTAAATTCATGTAAAAGAGGTTGAAACACACTAGGAAAAAACATGTTGTCATCGTTAGAGACCAAACATCCTTCCTTGTACATAAGTACAAAGATGATTTTTGTGAAAACATTCCCTTCTAACCTCTCCAACTCTAGCAAGGAAGGAATTAAGAGGATTAAGCAAGGAAAAGGGTCTTATTAAGTCATTTATAGACCCTAAGAAGTAGTCTTAAGTGTTGGGTTTTATGTCCTAAAACTCATAGTTTGTAAACAAAAACATATTCTATTTTCAATAAAGTTATTATTATTATTTATTCAATAAAGATTATTATTGAATAAAGTGAATGTGTTTTGCAATAAAATGTGTTTTGCATGTTTTGCATCATTTAAATCCCTATCACTTAAAAACTTAAAAATAACATGTTTGGCATCATTCGTCTTGTTACATGCAATAAAATGTGTCATTTTACTAAATTTGTCTACCACAACAAAAATACGATCTTTACCCTTTTTAGTGTGCGGCAAACAAAGAACAAAATTCATAGATATATTAGTCCAAGGTTAGTTAGGTACATTCAAAGGAGTATACAATCCATTTAGTTGTGATCTAGATTTAGCTTATTTGCATTTAAAACATTGGCTACAAATTTTATGAACATCGTGTTTCATCTTCGGCCAAAAAAAGTGTTCATGCAACATATTATAAGTTTTATTAAACTCAAAATGTCACATTAAGCCAGCACCATATGCTTCTTTCACAAACAAATCTTTTATCGAGCATTTAGGAATATAAAGCTTATTTTTCTTAAATAAAAATTCATGAAACACATAACAATCATCTACACACTCTTTTCGCAAGACAAGATGCATAAATAATCCAAAGTCTTGGTCATCACTATATAATTCATTAACATGCTCAATTCCAATAATTTTTTAACGCAGAGAAGTAAAGAGATTGTACCTTCTAGATAATGCATCAGCTACCATATTATCCTTACCTTTCTTATATTTAATGACATACGGAAATGTTTCAATAAACTCCATCCACTTTGTATGTCTACGACTCAGTTTGCTTTGATCCTTAAGATACTTCAAGCTTTCATGAAGCTTTCATGATCATAGTGGATCACAAATTCTCTAGGCAATAAGTAGTGTTGTCACGCCTGTAATGTATGAACTAAAACAAACAATTCTTTATCATAGGTAGGATAGTTCAATGCTGCCCATTTAGTTTTTCATTAAAATATATTAAGGGCTTTCCATCTTGAATTAAAACAGCACATATGTCCAAACCACTTGCATCACATTCAGTTTCAAAAGTTTTATCAAAGTTAGGCAAAACAAGTAACAAGTAATAAGTAATGGTGCATTGCTTAATTTCTTCCAAAGCAAATTAATTTCTTTCAAATCATTTTCCCATTTAAAAACAATATTATGCAATTATTGTGCTAAAATCTTTTATAAATCTCTTATAGAAGCTAACTAACTCATGAATCTTGCATTTTTTGGTGTTGGTAAATCCCCATTTACTTTAACTTTCTCTCTATCTACTTCTACTCTTTTCCATGCCAAAACTACCTCGTTAAAATTAGCATGAAATTTCCTTTTTTTTATGGGTAATTCATGCTCACATGCTCAAACAAAATCTTTAAATAAATTAAAATATCATCGTAATACTCAATAACATGCTTTTCTAGATATTCTCTCAAAACATTATTCATTAACTGCATAAATGTATTAGAGCATTAGTTAACCCAAAAGGCATAAGAAGTCATTCATACAATCCAAACTTAGTTTTGAAAGCTATTTTTCATTCATCTCCTATATGCATTCTAATTTGATGATATTCAGATTTCAAATCAATCTTTGTAAATAGACATGAACCATGCAATTCATAAAGCATATCGTCTAGCCTAGAAATAGAATGTTGATACTTTACATATGTGCCACGTTCCATCTTTCTTTGGCACCAATAAGATTGGTACAGGCCATGGACTCAAACTTTCTCGTATATAGCCCTTCTCCATGAGCTCGTCTACTTGCCTAAATTTCTTTGGTTGCAGTTGGGTTCGTTCTATAAGCTAGCCTATTAGGAATGACTACCCCTGAAATGAAGTCTATTTTATGTTCAATACCTCTAATAGGAAGTAGTCCTTTAGGTACTTCATCTTCTAACACGTCCTCATATTTCTGTAAAAAAGACTTAGACATACTACTAGGCAAAGACAAGTTGTTACTATTAGAGACAAAACATCTTTCTTGTACATAAGTACAAAGATGATTAAGATGAATTTTTTGTGAAAACATTGCCCTTCTAACCTCGCTAAATCTAGCCAAACAACTCATATTTTTTTTCTTTTTTTTTTTTTTTCAATTTCATTCTTCTTTTCACTATTTTTTTCTCTCAATTCTTCATCCTCAAACTTTTTTTTTTTTTTTCTTCAACTTTAATTGATCAGCAAAGACATTTGTAGAACTCAAATGTACAAGATAGATTTTTCTACCCTCTTTTATAAAATACTATCTATTCAAATAACCATCGTACATGACCTTCCTATTAAATTGTCAAGATCGATCAAGCAATATGCCTCCAACAAGCATGGTAACACATAACAAAAAACTTCATCTTTATATTTTCCTAAAATAAATGATATTAAAGCTTGAGAAACTACCTTCATTGTTCCACTATCATTGAGTCATTGAAGCTTGTAAGGTTTAGGATGGTGTTGGGTTGAAATTTGCAACCTTTTGATCAACATAGTACTTACTACATTGGTGCAACTTCCACTATCAATGACAACAACTCACTGATTTTACACTCAGAGACACTCGTGTTTAATACACAAGGCTATTTGGAAAAGTCACTAAATTATGACCAAGGTAGGCTAATATATGGATAAAGTAGCTATTCAAGACAATGAAGAGAGTAATTATGAAGTAACAACAAAATAAAACAAAGAAATGATCAAATAAATAAGGAAACAAAGATATTTTAGGTAGAACTGCACACGGAGAATAAATTCAAAAAGGAAAGATCGTTAAGATTTTGACTAAATTCCCTTCTCAATTATAAAATATAAGAGAATGATTTAACTTCTTCTTCTTTTTTTTTCTTTCGGGCAAATTCAGAAATTAATCTTCGAGTTTAAATAATGAAAGAAAAATATCAAATGATTCTAGATTTATATGGTTATAGGAAAAATGAGAATGGAAGCAAACGGAGAACAAATATAATGATTTGTTTTTTTGTTTTTTTTAATAAGATCTACATATAATTTTTAGGAAGAAAATGAGAACGAAGTGAGAAGATGATGAAAAATGGTGGAAATAGCAGCAAGAAAACAAATGAACCGATTTGAAAAGATCATCAATAGCATAAATGAAAGATAAAATCATCAATTCTAGGGTAGCCCGGAAAGATAAAATTAATTCTAGAATACGCTACAAAGATGCCACCCTACCCTACTCTACCCTAATCTGCAACTCAACAATCCAAACTTTTGTTGAAACGAGAACTCTTTAATCAAATAAATTAATACCTCCTTATACAAAATTCAGATCAACCAAAAGATGAGACTAGAATTAGATTACCTCTTAATATCAAAAATCTAGAAGCAAGATTTGGAATCTTGTTCTAAATTGAGTCACTCCACCATCGAACTTGATCCAGGCTTGATTGAATGACTTAAATGCAATCTACCACAAGAATTGCTTGGAACTTAGAAATGGCAAAGATGAGGTTCGAATTTCTAAGGATAAAAGTCTCAATTTTAGATCTCAATTTCATTCATCCGAAATCTATCTTTTACATTTATAATAAATGGTGGGTAGTCCCACCACAAAGAAACTTTCAATTCTTCAAATGTCCAAAGTTAGTGGTCATAATTTAATCTCGATCCTTCTAAATCTCCACAAGAGAGAAGTCAATTTGACAAATAATTTCCACCCTTTTACCCATTACAAGAATTATGAAATTAAAAATAATAAATAAAGTTTTCTAACTACTTATCAATCAAGTGCAATTTATAACAACTTCATTTACTATTCCAACCGTGCAAATATTGAATCTTCTTGGCCTTGGATTGTGTAATAGGTCCAGTTGGAACATTTGGAACACCATGATCCTTATGGCCACTAACTTCTTTAATGGACATTTAAAGAGTTGAAAGTTTCTTGGATTGTGTAATAGGTCCAGTTGGAACATTTGGAACACCATGATCCTTATGGTCACTAACTTCTTTAATGGACATTTAAAGAGTTGAAAGTTTCTTTTGTAGAGAGACTATAAATACTAACAAATTACTACGTAAAAGACAGATTTTGATGAATGAAATTTAGCTCTCAAATTGAGACTCATCCTTAAAAATTTTAGCATCATTTTTGTCATTTATAAGTTTCAATTCTTATGGTAGATTACATCTAAGTCATTCAATCAAAACTTGATCAAGTTTGATTGTGAAGTGACTCAATTTAGAATAAGGTTCCAAATCTTGCTTCTAGATATTTGATCTAATTATAGTTTTATCTTTTGATTAATTCAAATTTTGTACTAATGGTTAATTCAAATTTTGTACAGGATAATTGGACTGAGAGCTAAGTATGCCAGAAAAAAGAATCATTATCTGATTGCTAATGGAATAAAAATACTAGCCATAGTTTTGTTTGCTGGGTCCCTTATTGTTTTTATTATTTTGTTTAGAGTTTGCTTCAACAACAAGGTTTAAATATGTGAGATCCCACCTCGGTTGGAAAGGAGACGAAGCATTCTTTATAAAGGTGTGGAACCCTCTCCCTAGCATACGCGTTTTAAAAATCTTGAGTGGAAGTCCGAAAGAGAAATCCCAAAAATGACAATACTTGCTAGGTTCCTTTCACGAAAATCCAAAGAGAATAATATCTACTAGGGAAAGCCCAAAGATGACCAAATTTGCTAGGAAAAGCCCAAAGAGGACAATATTTGCTAGGGAAAACCAAAAAGGACCATATTTGCTAGGGAAAGCCAAAAATAACAATATTTGCTAGGGAAAGCCAAAAATAACAATATTTGCTAGGGAAAGCCAAAAATAACAATATTTGCTAGCAGTGGGATTGGGTTGTTACAAATGGTATTAGAGCCAGACACCGAGTAATGTGCCAGCGAGGACACTGAGCCCCAAAGGGGTGAACATCGGGCGGTGTGCCAACGAGGACGTTGGGCCCCGAAGGGGAGTGAATTGTGAGATCTCACATCGATTGGAGAGAGGAACGAGTGCCAACGAGAACACTGGGCCCTGAAGGGAGGTAGATGTGAGATCCCACATTGATTGAAGAGGGGAACGAGTGTCAGCGCGGACGCTAAGCCTCGAAGGAAGGTGAATTCTGAGATCCCACATCAGTTAGAGAGAGGAACAAAACATTCTTTATGATAGTGTGAAAACCTCTCCCTAACAGACACGTTTTAAAAACTTTGAGAGAAAGTCCGAAAGGGAAAGCTCAAAGAGAACAATACAGGACAACATCTGCTAGCGGTGGACTTAGACAGTTAAAAAAAAAAACTAACTTTGTTAGTCAAATCTTTCTTCAACATATGTTATCTCTAGAGAAAGAAAAGAGATAAACTTAGAAAATTTAGCAGATGATGTTGACCTGACCTTAATAATGCTTCCAATACCTATCAGTTCATAGTGCAACGATCCAGCAACAGAGCTGCTCTTGAGAATTGCAGAATTGGTTCATTGTCCTAGCACACTCTTCATCTGTTGAGAAGGCTTGATCTACAGCTAACCCTTTATATACACATACAAGAACGAGCATCTGAGTCAGTAATAATATCATAACAATGCAGAAAAATTTAAGATTTGGCTGGCATGAAACATGTAACAACTACAAACTGATCTAAGTAAAACGTTGATTATTTGGGTGCTTGTGTTCATTTGGTGGCGCATTGCTGCAACTCATGCCCCAAAAGCTCAAAGCCTGGATTCAGTTCTGTATATCATTGACAAAAAATTGGCTTAAAATGAACCATGATTATCCGGTGAACACTGAAAAGGACCATGGAGTACATGGAGTACATGGAGTACATTTTAGCAGGCAAATTATCAAGTATTTGGACAACAATATCATGAGCCTGTCTTGAATTATGGATGGTTAATTCTGGCAAAATGAAGGATATTCAAAGTTCATCGGCCAAGCAAAGCAACACGATCCTTTTGCACTGCCTGCACGAGGTTGATATCAAAGAGCTCACACCGAATAGGCATCTCCATCTCATAGAATGGATTCTTCAAGACATAATCTGTGTATAACTCATAAATGTACTTCAGAAGACCCTCCATGTGCACTGTCCCGGGCTCACACACAACAAAAAACTTTGTTCCTAAAACACCCAATTTCATCCATGATTCAGCTTCTTAATTAAGAACTACAAAATGAATATAACATGAAAGTTGATGTCGAGAGACTTTGAAAATATCAGACAGCACAATCATATCTGTGATGAAGACATTGTAATATGATTATAAAAAAGCTACATTTTTCTAAAAGAAGATCAACCTCCTTTCTACCCAACCAATCAAACTGAACAGAGCTCAACTAATTAAGGCATTAAAGACAGATGTCAACTAATTAAGGCATTAAAGACAGATGTAACAGCCCAAACTCACCATAGCAGATATTGTCCTTTTTGGGTTTTCCCTTACGGGTTTTCTCTCAAGGTTTTAAAACGCGTCTGCTAGGGAGAGGTTTCCACACCCTTATAAAAAAAATATTTTGTTCCCCTCTCCAACCGATGTAGGATCTCACAATCCACCCCCTTTGAGGCCCAACATCCTTGCTTGCATCGCCCGGTGTATGGCTCTAATACCATTTGTAATAGCCCAAGTCCACCGCTAGTAGATATTGTCCTCTTTGAACTTTCTCTTTCGGGCTTCCCCTCAAGGTTTTAAAACGTGTCTGCTAGGGAGAGGTTTTCACACCCTTATAAGAAATATTTTGTTCCCCTCTCCAACCGATGTAGGATCTCACAATCCACCCTCTTGGGGACCTAGCTTCCTCGCTAGCACATCGCCAGGTGTATGGCTCTAATACCATTTGTAACAGCCCAAGTCCACCACTAGCAAATATTGTCCTCTTTAAACTTTCCCTTTCAAGCTTCCCCTCAAGGTTTTAAAATGTGTCTTCTAGGGAGAGGTTTCCACACCCTTATAAGAAATGTTTTGTTCCCCTCTCCAACCGATGTAGGATCTCACAATCCGCCCCCATTGGGGGCCAGCGCTGGCTAACACATCGCCCAGTGTATGGCTCTAATACCATTTGTAACAGCCCAAGCCCACCACTAGCAGATATTGTCCTCTTTCGGCTTTTACTTTCAAGTTTCCTCTCAAGGTTTTAAAAAGCGTCTGCTAGAGAGAGGTTTCTACACCCTTATAAGAAATGTATTGTTCCTCTCTCCAACCGATATAAGATCTCACAAAAGATCAATAACGCTTCTAGAACTTCAATCGTGCTTTCACATTAGGAATTTGATTGCATGTCTTTGAAACAGAGTTTGAGACAGAATCCATGCGTTTGAAGCACAAATTAAACAAAGTAGTGGAAGAAAAAAATGTACCAGTAAGTGACTGGAAGCAATGGAGGTCGAATGTGTCGGCTTCAAGGAGTTCAGTACCCGAACAACCGGAAATAGGCGAAAGCTGCTGGGAAATGGCATGCATCGAATGCCATAAACTCGCCACTCTTAAGCTATCGTTTGTGTCCATTCGTCCAGCAGACCCATAATCCTAAATTTTCAAACAAACACAATAAGAGATTCAATCCACGTAAAATACTCGATGAAGATTAAAATAATTCCACCGATAACCGGTTTATAATTCATGAGTTTTAGAAAGGTCGATTGAAAATCTGATGAACAAACTGGAATCATGATTTGGGGTTCATATTTGTTTTTCGTTTCAGATACGAAATTAAGGATGAAAACTCCAAATCCAGAGGGGAATTAGCAGAAATTTAGTTTATAATTGCATTATGTTGATTACCTTGTAGAAGATCAAGCCACCAGATTTGTTGATGATGTAGAGGCTGTAAATTGCTGCCATCCTCTTCAGATCTTTCCGGGTTGAAACTTCTGAAGTCTTAACGAAAGAAATGGAATGAATGCGATTGTGGGTGTGGTGAAGAGCGTAGATTCAAAGGCGCAAAATCCAGACCCAGTTTCAATGAGCGCCCAACTTAAGCGAGTGGGTGAGTTTTGGGAGATACCCAAAATTAATAATTAAACTAATTTTTGTTATAAATTTTATAAATCAAGCTTTAAAAAAAAAAACTTTTTAACACATAATTTCACATTTGTATATGATGTTTTTAAAATTAATTTAATTTAGAGAGAATATGAATATCAATTTGATTGTTTTTTTCTTTTCTTTTTTTTTTTTTTTTTTTTTTTGGTTAAATTTTGAGTTCGTTTACTTCATTTAATTATTTAACTAATTCTGAGCTTATGTAGTCTGTCTAAGGTTGGGATCATCAGATTTATTTATTTATTTTGTTTTTGTCAATTACTCATTTTTTATAAAAAAACAAATTATTTTCCAATTAAAAATAAAAATAAAATAAATAAAATAAAACCTTTTTTTTCTTTTTTTTTCTTTCTCACTTTTCCTCCCACCTTCTCCCTCATCTCATTCCTCTTTTTTTTTTTCTCTCTCTCTCTCTCTTCCTTTTTCCTCAGGTCTATGGTGTTCTTTTTTCTCCCTTTCTCGAATTTATATGACTTAAGAACCCGACAAACTTAATTATCCAACTAAAGTCATAAAAGTTAGGTTTAGTTGAACTTCTCTTTTTTTTCCTCTTCTTTCCGTCTTCAATCTTTTACTGAGAACCCAACCAACTAAGACTATTCCACTCAAATCATAAAAGTTGGGTTGAGTTGAACTTTTAGAATAGCAAAAAATTCTAGCATAAAAGTTGGGTTGAGTTGAACTTTTAGAATAGCAAAAAATTCTAGTGAGTTTGTGATGTGACATTTTTTGGTTGGGTTAACCCGATCAACTTGAAAATAGCATTACAACTTAACCCTACCATACTTATAAGATTATTATAAACATTAAAAATATTTTTGATGCATTATTTAATTTTAGTACAACCCAACCAAACCCAAAAGTCTATAATCCAACTTAACCAAACCCAAAAGTCTATAATCCAACTGCTAAATGTACAATCTCGGCATCCAATTTATGCAGCTTGTTTGTGTTAGTACATGAAGTCACAGTGTAGGAAGTTCCTCCTCGTATAAACTCGAGGAAAAACTAAAGATATAGACCAGCAACCAAAGTCACAGTGTAGGAAGTTCCTCCTCGTATAAACTCGAGGAAAAACTAAAGATATAGACCAGCAACCATATAGCTTAGGTTTTTGTTATGGGCTGATGACTTAATAATCAAATGGTCATAAGCACGTAATCTTACAGGTATTGGGTGCTGAAACCAGATAAATCATTAACCACATGAACCGTAACAACTCCACAGCTTTCACTCTTAAAATGTCACCCAAAAAAAATGTATATATATAACAGACCAAGCCCATCGCTAGTATATATTATCCTCTTTTGACTTTCCTTTTCGGTCTTCCCCTTAATGTTTTAAAAGCTGTCAGCTAGAAAAAGGTTTCCACATCTTTATATAAAAAATGTTTTATTTTTCTCTCCAATCGATGTGGGATCTCACAATCCACCCGAGGCCCAGCGTTCTCACTAGCACTCGTTCCTCTTTCCAATTGATATGGAATCTCACAGTCCACTCCTGTTCGGGGCCAGCGTACATCCTTGCTGACACACATTCCCCTCTTACAATTACAAACAACTTGAACAACAAGGGATAGTTCCATTACTAAATATTATTAAAAACAGACCACCAAACTACAAATACACGGTATAGTTAAGGCAGGAACATGCATATGCATTGGTTTTGATGACTCCATGGCTCTAGAGAGAAAAACACATAAACGAAGATCTTTGTAGAGTTTTCTTTTTTTTTTTTTTTTTTTTTTTTTTTTTTTTTTTTGTAGAGCTCTTAACGAAAAAAGTACAAGAGAAATCAACTGGGAATTATTATTATTGCTAATGGCCAAATGAAGGATTTTCCCGAATTGAGTCGGATGTCCTAATTCTTCCTCCCTTCACACAAGATGATATGGTACCCATGCCTGCATTACACCGAAGCAAAAATGTGAGTTCTGCGGTGTATTCATAGCTCATTCACAGCACCAGGAGAATCTTGACTTTGCAAAAAGAATCCAAACACATCTTATTATATCAACAGTCACTCTAATCAATCCAAACCTTAACCCAAACTAGCATATAAAGGATGACTTTTCAGTATTAAGCAAAAAAGAAGTACATGGCCATAAAGGAAAAATTCAGAATGAAAACCCAATGGAAACAATCAATTACAATAAAAGAAATTGGAGAAAGGACATACGTCGACTTGAATGGTGCACTGGTTGCTCCAATTAAAGTGCTGAATGCAACGTCTTGAAATGGGCCGGCCATTTTTCCACGAGGAAACCATCCCAGGTCCCCACCTTTTTTCCCTGATGGACACTCCGAGTATTCTGCTGCTAACTGAGATACCAACCAGATTGTTATAAAGTGTTGTTATCAGTTGGAAATATACCCACAAAAACCCCTAATTTCCATTCATCGATGAGAATGCGTATGGGTTGTTCAGAAAGTAAGGTACCTTTGTTCAGACAATGTGGAAACATTAATCTTTGCAATGAAATACAGATGAATATGAAAATGTAACAATAAAATCCTAGCAATCACTGCTTGCTGTATTTGATGGGCAGCATATGTTTACGTTTATAGACGACTAACAAATAGAACCCAACTTTATTGATATGAAAGATAAAAGAAATTACAATATCACTCTCCTCTTGTTCCTGTTTAGTCCCTTCCGTTTCTTTCAGTTTCTTAGTAAGAATGGGTGACGGTATTCTGCCTAAATAGTAGACACGGGTAATAAATAAGAGAATACTAAAGATTCGAGCCATAGAATTTCTCAATTCTGACACAAGGTACTTATTAGATCTAATAAAATTATTTTGCTCTATCCAAACTAATATCAATTTAACCCATTTCATGAATAAAATGTGACCAATTAACCAACCAACAAAACTACTTGTTACAAATAACGTCTTGTTGTTGCATCGAAACATAGAAATGTTGACTAATCTGACTAACATTGAAATTGGTAAAATGAAAGGGTTGAATAATTGAAAAATAATTATTCAGGCAAGTATTCAAGGGACTTGGAACCACCCTCCTCTCTTGACATATCATTCAATACCTAATCTAAGAGAATAGACGACTTCACAACCAAGCTGATGAGCCCAGCCCTCCACTCCCGAGCATTGAAATTATTCTCAAGACTAAACATTTTTCTTTGTAGATGATAAAACCGAGATCTCTTCAAACATAATGAACATTATAACCATTGTCTGACATATCTTTTCGATAAGAAAACCTTGTATGACATTCTAATCTTGGAATAAGATGTATAATGTATTCACAAACAAAGTTTGTATCAAAGTAAGAGGTCATACGTTCAAACTCTTCTAGTCTTAGTTCCTCAAATCATCTTGTTTCTCACAGAGTTAGTCAAGGAAGTAAGTTACAAGAAGGATGACTTCAGTCAAGTAAAATGAGACTCAAGTCCACACATGAGAGGGAGTGTTAACAAAGATTAAGTTTACTCAAATCTACCCATTCAAACCTTTGGGTTTACCAGTAATTAAAACCCACGAAAAAAGAAAGAAAAACAAATAAAACTCTAGCAAACCTCCAAATTCATCTCTATTAACATCCACTAGCAATGTAAACAACCAAAATCTACGCTGTCATTTGTTTGGTGGGGAGCTAAAAATCTCATAGGACAAGTATCTAGATTCTTGCATTTGTTTGACAAGCATGTAGTGTACCTAAACAACTTAGGATGACCATATGGGAGGCATGTAAGGACCTTTTGATGTCGTCTTGAATCCTATTTGTTTTTTCTTTCTTTTTCTTCGATAGGCATCATAAAAGATGAGATAAAATTAAGAAGGGGAGTTCCTAGCAATGGATTACAAAAAAATTCTCCAATTTGTCGTAAGATTAGAAAGACCACAATTACCAAAAAAAGGGACTCAACTCACACCAAGTGAGAAATAAAAATGTAGTAGAAATGAGGACAACTAAAAATACGAGAGTTTTGCTCATGCCAAGTAGTCTAATGTCATGGTGAATTCATGGATTTCAAAGATACCGATGTCTAGGGAATCTTCTCATGACAATTTTGTTTGTCTCTCTTTTATATATTTTTTCTTTCACCATTTTTCTTTATTTGTGCTTTTTATGGTATATTTAAAACAAATCAACACATTTTTCAACAAAAACAGAAAAACAAATCAAAGTATTTATTCGCTTGTAAAGATTATATGCAATTATCTGTATTCATCAACCATATTTATATATCTGTACATGTAAAATAGAAAACCATTGCCAAAGATTAATGGTTCAATCCTCCACCTCCACAATTATTTAGCTTAAAAGAAAACTTTAAGAAAGACTAAACGGCAGTTGCCTTAAACAACGGAGATTATGTTTGTTTCAACTTTAACCATATAAGCTAAGGACTTCGGTAAACCGATTGAATACTAAGTTAGTTGCTTTGTTCGTCCAACCATTTACACAGCTCAAAACAAATCAGCTACATATAGGTTACTATGGAATAATAACAACACTTCTCAATGACAACAGCCCTATCCCTATATAACTTTTCATCAAACCCATGAAAATACTCTGCTTCAACACAAACTGACCTCAACCACCCATGACACCATTCATACACCTAAACACAAGAAAATAAAAGGGATATACATATTCTCGGTCTCTCTATCAAAGTCTTTAAATGTATCCCATAAATGTCTTGATAATCTTATGTGTACAAGTAATACACCATCTGAGCATTAAATTATAAGAAACAAGACCTATCTTGGGAAGCCAATTTACTAGAGAGGGATAAAACATTCAGCCCTTGGAATGAAATTCAGTTGCCTAGCACATAGAATTCAAAAAAAGGATTGCTTCTATTGTTACTTTGTCCCTCCTCATGAGCATCCTAACTAGCTTACAAAGTACAAAATCTTAATTAATTACATAGTACTGTAGGCTAAATCAAATACCTTTGAAGTTTAAAAGGCAATCTTAAGATATTAATATTCCAAGTAACCCCATCAGTGACTTTGAGACCTAATATGCAATAAGGTAACAAAATATCGTTTAGATCATTAGTAAATTCATAGTGGTTATCTCCGGCATTTACCAATTCACCACATTTAAAAAAAGAAGATGAATGTAATAATCTTTCCTCTTCGAAACTGTTAGGAATCACGGATCTCCACAATTGTACAATATTGTCCACTTTGAGCATAAGCTTCCCCAAAAACATCATCCCAATGGAGATGTATTCCTTACTTATAAATCTATGATCATTCCTAAATTAGCGAATGTGGGACTCCCTCCCAACAATCCTCAACAGAAACTACAGAAGGGTTGAGGAAAACAAATTTAAATGACCTAGAGTACCAATTCACCGAAAGGATATAATATCAAGCATCTGTAACTAAATACTCAAGTCAGTTTTTCTTTAACAGAACTGCAAATGATCGACTAATCGACGAGGCCAAAAGTAAGAAGAAGAAAAAGACATCCAACCTTAGCAAACTCAGCAGGAGGAACCTTGTCCCCATTGCTAAGCCAACCCTCCTGCAACTTCTTGTACGCTTCATTGATTTTACCCTGCTTCTCGCACAGTATATGCCTTGCTAAACAACAAATTCAAGGAAAACAAAATAAGAATCGTCGACCGAAATCCCTAAACCTCCAGAGATTGAGCGTAAACGCAATTTCTACCCCTGTAAATAGGATTGAAGAAAGGGAAATAGAAAAGAGAGAAAAAGAGAGAAACCTTTGACATAAGTGCAAGTTCCAAGGCCATCGGAAGCAGCTTTTCCGGATTTTCCCTTCCCTTTGGAAGCACTTTCATCGGCTCCGGAAGCTGCTTGCTTCGCCTTCCCCTTCCCTTTACCACCCGCGTCCTTTGCCTTCGAATCTTTCCCCATGAGCTACACAGTGGATTCAATTGCAGAGAAATTCCAAGTGATATCGATTATCACGCAACTCGTATAAATCTAGTAAATATCCAAAGAAAGAATCTTGGACAGAATCGAACAAGATTAATCGAGCTACACTTTGGGGTTTGCACCATGGGAGGTTTTTAGGGTTTAAAACAAGATTAATCGAGAGTCTAAATGGATTTAGTTTACTATTTTAATTGATTTAATTATTAATTTACAGTTGTAATTTATTTATCTTCTATTCCAAAGTTTTAATGGTCACAAAAATAAACCATTGAATTGAAAAAAAAAAAAAAAATTAAACTAATAAAAATATCGACTTTCTAATTCATACAAAGTTACATGCTTTTTTCGTCCTAATATTGTTCCTATGAAAATATTAACTAGCTTTTCAAAACTGCCCTAAAACATGAACAAAAAGCGTTGATGAGACTCGATGAAGAATGAATCGAAAATTGGACGAGAGCGAAAAAAAAGTTGGGCATTGGTTAATAATCTTACGTGTCCAAATCATCAAATTTGAACATCCCTCACAGTAATGTTTGAAAAATGTTAATCGTGTTTCAGATTTTTTTTTTTTTTTTTTTTTTGTTGATTACTCGTTGTAGTCAAAATCATCAAAATTGAATATTCCTCACAATAATATTGGAAAACTACTATCGGTAACTCGGGTTTTCACCAAATGCTCTAAATTGCCATATTTGGGCTTTTAAATTAGGGTTTCAATTTTTAGCTCGTGTATACGTAGCTTTTATCTTTTTTTTTTTCTTTGAAATCAAAGTCCTAGGGTTGTCGTGTATGTAAATATTAAGATATTAGAAAAATAAAGTAATTTTTTCATAACTTCCCTAACCGAAAGCAAACAAAAAATTATCAAACAACAAAACCACTTTTCGGGTTGTTTACTAATAATGTGTCAAAACCATCAAATTTTAACATTCCTCACAATGATGTAGAAAAAAATTGATAGTAACTTGATTTTTTTCTCTACGATCTCTCAGTGACTCAATTAGGGTTTCTAAATTTGGCTCTCTGTTTTAACCTCATATATACGACCTTTAGGCTTTTTTTTCCTTCAAAATTTAACCTTTAATTCCTATGAAAATTTTAAGATAATACAAAAAGAAAGTAGTTTTCAGAGCACAAATAAAAAGTCGTCGATGGTACCCGACAGAAAATGAACTAAAAATTGGTTAAGTGCGAAACAATTTTTTTAGTATTAGCTACTAATCATACGTGTCAAAACAATCAAATTTAAACATTCCTCACAATAGTGTCAAAAAGTTTTGACCATAACTTTTTTTTTTAGTGCTCAAGTTAGCGTAATTAGGATATGCTATTTTTCTTCAAATTTCAAGTCCTGTGATGTTTCCTGTGAAAATTTTAAGATATTAGAAAGAGAAAGTAGTTTTTCGAAAATGTTCGAAAACAGGAACAAAAAGTCACATATGGTACACCGACAAAAAACGAACAAAAAAATGGTCAAGAGTGAAACAATTTTTCATTGTAGGCTACTGATTATACGTGTCAAAATCATCAAATTTGAACATTCCTCGCAATAATGTCAAAACCATCAAGTTTTTTTTTTTTTTTTAGTGTTCTAAATGACTCAATTAGGGTTTTAGTATTAAGCTCATATTAGTGTGTTCTAAAGAGGGATTAGTCTAAAGTACGAACAAAAAGTTAGCAATAGTACCCCAAATGAAAAATGATCCGAAAATTGGCCAAGAGCAAAACTTATTTTATGTGTTGGCTAATGATCATACGTGTCAAAACCACCAAAATTGAACATTCCTCACAACAATGTTAAAAAATATTGACCATAACTCTGTTTTTTGTACCGAATGCTCTAAATTGCCCAAATTGGGTTTCCGAATTAGGGTTTTGATTTTAAGCTCATATATGCCGTTATAGGCTCTTTTTCTTCTAAATATAAGTCCTAGTACTTTTTCGTATGAAAAAATTAAGATATTAGAAAAGATAATAGTTTTTTTTCTGAACGGCCCTAAAACACAAACAAAAAGTCGTCGTACCTAGAAGGAAAGTGAGCCTAAAATATGTCAACACAAACCATTTTTTAGTGTCGCTAGTGATCATACCTGCCAAAACCATCAAATTTGATCCTTCCTCACAATAATGTAGAAAAATATTGACCTTGACCAAAAATTTTCACCGACGGCTTTAAATTGCTCAATTTAGGTTTTCAAATTAGGATTTCGACTTTAAGCTCATATATTGTCACGACCCGATTTTTACGAGTCGTAACTTGTTAAAAACTAGAAAAATAGATGTTATAATTTTTTACTTTTTAAAATAAAATATAAATACATTTTATTTACGAATTCAAAAATAAAATTTTAATACAATGGGTTAGTAAACAACTTAAAACAATTAAAAAAAAAAGGGTGTGGATGGGTAATGCACCTGATCCAGATCTTCTTCCATCCTCGACCAGCTTTTTCTTGTCATGTGAATAACATGGGAGAATAAAAATGAGTACAATAACTAAGTTTAATCATGTCCTTAAGGTATGCTAGGGTACCACACTCTTTCTTGTCATGTTTTTGTTCTTGTCCTGAGAACTTAGGTCCCTAGGTTTTATTCTTGAGTTCCGAGTTCTTGCTATAATCTTGCCTAATGACCTTGGACCTTAGTTATGAGGTTCTGGGTTTTTAGTTCCGAAAACTTGATCTTGACCCATATTCTAGTCCTTGACCTTGATTTTGTGTCTTGGTTCTGGTTCTTATTTCTCTTTTAGTTCCCTGTGACACTCCCCTAAGATTTAGGGTACAAGACATGAACTTTGACAACCTGTTTCCAAGACTTTATGTGTTTTAAGTCACACAATTTTAACCTACGTCAAAGACTTCATGTGTTTCAAACAACGTAGTATAATGCTATATCCAAGGCTTCATGTGTTCCTTACGATACAGTTTGAAATCTACACTCGAGGCTTCTTACGTTCTAAGCGATGTAGTCTAAGACCTATGTCCAGACTTCATATGTTCCAAGCGACACGATCTGAAAATTTTTGTCCAATACTTCATATGTCGCAAACAATATAGTCTAAATACCTATGCTAAGGCTTCATACACTTCAAGTTGTGTAGTCTGAAACTTGCATCCAAGGCTTCTGATAAGGAATCAGTACAAGCAAGAATGATCGAATATCTCAAGGCAAACAAACTTGTTTGAAATTCGAATCACTCCACAAGCAAGAATGATCATGTCAAGCTTGAATGATTCTAACATGCAATCTAAATTACACAAAATTCAAAGAAACTTAGCCCTTGGCTAAAGGAAAGGTAAGAATATACAACCCTAATGATAACTTCAAAAGAAAGTAAGATTTGAATTACCTTATTAATCAAATATCTCAAGGCAAGAACACTAAAATTTTTTATCGTACGTGGGTCGTGTGTGGGGAAGTACCATACATCCAACCCTGCCCAAAACTTGAAAGAACTTAAGGTCATGTTACGATTTTAAAGGATAAGTCCCAATCATGTTATGTGTGTGATAGCATTACTAACCCCAACAGTGAGGTGACTTGATGAGTATTTCTTAAAATACTCAAATCATGTACTACCCTAAAGTCCGGTAGACAGTAGTATGCGTTGATTTTCATTTTTTTTTTTCATGTTTCGTATTCAAATAGAAAAAAATAAAAAAAATGAAAAGTATGCATATTAATTTTCTTTTGAGAATTGACAATAAATTAATAAATAGAACATACTAAAATTAGGATTTAACGGACATTAAAATATTAAATGTTCAAAATAAGACTAAAATAATATTTTAAGTGGAGATAATATAAATCAAATCTGTAAGCTTCCCAGTCCATCTTCTTGGTGTTAGGGTTTCTTATATAACTCGCCAAGCCTTATTGACGAGCTTCAGTTCGTTGGGTTCGAGTATCGTATCTCTCGACCCAGAATCAATTAATCTTCGATCATTATTCCTCCGTTTGGTAATCTTGATGCCACTTTTCAAGTTTCAATCTCCCTTATAATGTCATGGTGCTGTCAATTTCGGTGTGACGATGGCTTAATCCTTCAAACGAGAATTTCTAATTTATAGCTTCTTGGATTTTCACCTTAGGGTTCCTCCGTTGTTGCTGAACGTGATAGAATATGTACTCGTCTAGAGGCAGTGGTAACTACGGACAGCAGTCATCATATGCTGCGCAGACTGGATATGGCCAAAATGTACGCTCTCCGCTTTCTTTTCCACTTCTGCATGTCTTTCAAACCGTAATCATGGATTTGATCGTCGATTTTTGATCGATTGATACGTTTTCCTTTTTATATTCAATTTCTGCATGTCTTCTGTACCTTAACATTATCTTGACATTTTATTTTGGCACCCCAATCGTCAATTTTTGATGTTGTGGATACGCTCTCCAAGTTACCATGTCGTGGTTACAATTTTGTTCAGGACGTGTGTTATGTGATATATCTAGTTCTCTCATGCGCTGAAAACCTGTTTTGGTTTGGGTTTAGCAAACGCTGTTGACTCGATAACGTTTCTCCATGTTCTATTTTCAGTAGCGGATAGCTTACCCATTATTTTGACCTTCTATTTTCTTTGTATAAATCTAGCATTGATGAATATCGTGTTATGCGGTTTTCCATTCCTTTTATTTCAACATTCAATAGTTTATGTCTGTTTTCAGGGATATTTAAGTATAAGGAAGTATAAAAATGGGAAATGATTTTTGTCAACATGATCAGAGTATACTCCTCCCCTTGAGTTTAGAGATTCAAATCTCCACACTCTACAATTGTTGTACCGAAAAAATAGGAAATGATTATTCCTCCTTTTTCTTTTTTTGTGGATTTGTAAACTTTTATTTCTACTTTCGTCCTTGTTCTCATATTATGACAATTTTCTGGTGCTTTTGTAGTTGGGTAGTGTCTACCCTGGGAATTCTGTTGGGGGACCTGACTCGCAACAGCACTCCATGGCCTCTAGGCACTCCTCAATGTTGGGAGCTTCACAGGAAGCTGATACTGCATATAGGTCACATCCATCAAGCACCACTCATTATGGAGGGCAGTATAGTTCTGTGTACAGCTCAGTTGCATTGAGTAGCAAACCACAGGTTGGGTTCTCGCTCATTTGATTGTATTTTCCCTTGGACTATTATATTATTCTTGTATCACATCTTTTAAGCCAGTGAGTTGCTTAGCCTAAATTTACTAGGATATGGGGAAGTGGATTTCATAGTATGAAAGAATTGACAATCATCATGGTTTTGTTCAAACGTTCTGTTCATGTTATGGTGAAGATTTATTGCCCTTTTCCTTGAGCTTGCACTCTTTCCAATGTTGTGTTCTTGTGAAATTTATAAAGTACTTTATTAAGATTCAGTCCATTAGATTGCAAATATCCCTACCTTCTTATAAGGGGGGAAGCTGGTTACAAATTGGTGTCTGATAAATAAATAGAATACCTCTTAGTTACCTTTGGTTAAAGATAGTTCTTGACTAACATAGCAACGTAGCAACCTTCCCAATAAGGAAGGAACGCTCCAATTATATCATAGGGTAAAGATGGGTGCTTGCGAAGAATCTGATTACAGCGTATAAGAATCTGCCTTTGGTTAAAGATAGTTCTTGACTAACATAGCAACGTAGCAACCTTCCCAATAAGGAAGGAACGCTCCAATTATATCATAGGGTAAAGATGGGTGCTTGCGAAGAATCTGATTACAGCGTATAAGAATCTGATTACAGCGTATAAGAATCTGAAAACATACATTTTGAATGTATGTTTTTTTAAATGAGAAATAATACTTTTTATTGATGATTGAAAAGATAAAAAGGAGTACAAAAGCTTCAAAGTCTACAAAGTGTAGACTGAGAAACAATAAGAAAAAAAGAAAAGGGAAAACTAAAGATCGCCCCTAGAAAAGAAGCCCCCCAATTGTTGGAAATATCATTAAGAAATTAGACAACATAAATATTATACAAGGAATTCCAAGGAGAACCTTTGACCTTAATTAATTCAAAATGATCTACACCATTAAGGAATTAATCTAAATTTATTTGATTTCTTTCCCACCAAATCTCCTATAGGTTTGGTTTGGTAGCATCAATTCAAAGAATCTTAGCTTTTGTGAAAGAGATGGACTGCAAAGGAGGTGCTAAATTGAGCAGGAATCCTCTCCGAAATCTCACTCATATTATATTGATGGGAAAAAAGCATTCCACCAATATATGAATATGGAAAGTGAAACAAAATATGGACAGTGAAACAAAATATGGTTATGATCTTCTGGATTTAAGATCCTTACTGAAAGTCCATTCATTTTCTCTTTTCAGAAACAATTTTGTCCTCAATTAAGAACTGTGAGTATTCCTTGCCTAATCTCAATCACAGCTACTGACCTTGCAAAATTTGTTTGTCTAGGAAACTCATAGGATTTAAACCCCAGGTAAGTGGTTATCATGGTTTGTGAACCCGTTCCTTTTAAAGATCATTTATTTTTCCACTAGCCTCAATGGCCACTAGGCAAATCTGTGGAAGTTGATATTTAGATGAATTTGGAACATTAAATGTATTGGATATGTTAAGAATTTTTAGTAGGTTGGTCATGCAAACATTGGGCCCAATTGTTTCAACAACAACTTCCTTGTGTATATGAACGATCTGCAGCAAGGTTCTTAGCTTCCACATTTAGACCAAAGTACTTTCCCTTTCTTTGAAACATGAAATTCACTTTTAATATATCAGTGGAAAGTAGCAATTTATACCCTAAAGTTCATAACTGGGAGAGAAACCAAAAGATACATACAAAATAGGCCTCATTTGTTTTTTGATGCCTCTGTATTCTTTCATTTTTTTTCCGTCAATGAAGTGTGGTGGTTCATATAAAAAAAGGCCTCAAGTGTATCTTTTTAGTTACAAGAGTAAATAATTTTTTAGCCTAAAAACTATATATATATATAGATATATATAAAGAAATAAAGAAATCAACCTTGTGGGTCAGGGTAGAAGAAATTCCCTCCTAAGAAAACTTTTGCACGAGAGCTCCATATAGGTTGATGAAAGAAGGGATGTTATTCGTAAAAAATGATTTTTGTAAGACACTTCAACATGTTATCAATAATGGAGGACATTGCTAAAACTATTTATGGGCTTCAATCTGCACTAAGAGAGCACCATCTTGAGTTTCTTTCTAACAAAAAATGCCATATAAAAGCTCTAATTGCACATCCAAAGACGGTGAAGGTGGCTTCGAGGCCTTTCTAATAGAAAGGTGTGGTGTAAGCCTTGAGAGCCTCATTTTAAATGGAATGAAATCATAAATTGAATAATATTGTATTCCTAGCTCTGTATTCTTATTGTAAAACCACAACTTCTAAAATTATAATTGGAAACAATATCTAAAAGATTAGGGAAATAGACAAAGAATACAGAAAATTATTGAGTAATAGCGAAGGAAAATTATGGGAAAAAGAAACTAGAAGACATATTTCTACCATCTTTCACTTGTTTCTTTATCGTATTCTTGTTTTTGTGTTACTTCATGGGCTTGATTTGATTAGCGTGTTACCGAAGGCTAGGCGAGCTAGCCTATTTTGGTTGAGAATTTCTTACTAGAAGCATGAATACCTTTTTTTTTTTGGATGGTTTGGCTGTAACATAATCAATAGCCATCTGAATATGAGTTTTGAGGACAGCAACTTTCTTTTGCAGATAGTTAATTTGTTGCGTCTATGAGTTATCAATCAGTTGTTTCTGTAGATTTTATAATAATGTTCAAAAATTGGAATTGTATATTACATTTTGCATTAGAGGTTTCTTTGTCTTAGTATCGCCAGTTTCTTATTATCCAGCATCAACTAAATTATTGAGCTATTTTTCTGAATACAGGGTCCTCCACTGAGTGCCAAAGGGAGTAGTGTGGCATCAGCTTTGGACGGTCGAGGAGGCTATGCCCCAGCCGTTCCTGATTCCCCCAAGTATCTGTCAAGTGACTATATATCATCTTCAAACCATGGCTATGGTCATAGAACTGATCAGTTGTTCACTGAAAAGGTCACTGAATATCCTACTCTTGATAGGCGGCAATATAGTGAGCATCAGAGTGCTTATTTAGGGAGGGATTTGAAAACTGATGCAGCTGGTAGATTTTCTGAATCTACTGTTGGCTTTGGGCATCAACGTCATGTATGGTTTCTATAGGAAATTTTTTTTGGCCATACTTTGTTTCTTTCTCAAGTTTTTTTTTTTTTTTTTTTTCAGAAAATGAGCTTTGGTTATTCAGTTTCTGCATGTTTTCTTGATGGTATTCTCTCTATTGTATTCCAACAGGCTGACTCGTATGACCGTGTTGACCAGATGTCCTTGCTTCGTCAAGAGCAGTTGCTAAAAGCTCAATCTCTGCAATCAGCAGATGCCCTTGATGGGAGCTCAAGGTACCGTACTTTTGTCAGCACATTTTTTTGTTGCATTTAGACAAGGTTGGTTTGCTTTTCCTATGGAAATTTGGAAGTCTGTGGTTGTATGACTCATCCAATAGTCAAAAAGATATAACAGCTAAATTCTTCAGATTTTTCATTCTTCTTTTATTTGTGTTAATCTATACAATGAATGAGATGATTGTCTGTTTCTTATGACGCTAAGTAGCCGGACATTTCTGGCAGACAAAATGATTATCTTGCAGCAAAGGCTGCTGTTAGTCGTCATTCCACCCAAGAACTTCTCTCTTATGGAGTAAGAGTAGATGCCGATCCTCGCAATGTGTCAGTGCTTAATGCTTCTTATGGTGGACAACACTCGACATCAATTTTAGGGGCTGCTCCGCGTAGAAATGTGGATGAACTTATCTACACCCAGAGTTCATCAAATCCAGGTTATGGAGTGAGCTTGCCACCAGGTAGAGACTATGCTGCAGGGAAGGGCCTTCATGGAACTTCTCTTGAGTCAGATTATTCAGGTAGTATGTTGACACGTAAAAGCCATCCAAGGATGGATGAGCACAAAGATAATAGAGCTGGTTATCTTCGGGAATTCGAGCTTAGGGGGGAGGATCACCAAAGGGAGCGTTTTCGCATGAGAGAGAAAGAAAGAGACAGGGAGAAGGCACGCGAACGAGAACGGGAACGGGAACGGGAACGTGAACGTGAACGTGAACGGCGAGAACGTGAACGTGAACGGGATAGAGAACGAGAAAGAGAACGGGAAAGAGAACGGGAAAGAGAGCGCATCTTGGAAAGGCAGAAAGAAAGAGACAGAGATCTCAAATGTGGGCCTGAAATTAGGCGTGAACGCACTCCACCAAGAGTTTCTAAGGACAGACATGGTTCCTCTTTGTCAAAGGAGAGGAGACCATTACGCCGAGATTCTCCGCATTTTGAAGCTTTGCATAGGTGGATCTTGATGTTTATTTGATCCTCCTATAGTTCCCCATGCAGAATCTTTTATTGGTCCGTTTTAACTAACTCGGTGTTCTTTAATGCTGAAGGCATCACTCACCTGTTAAAGAAAAAAGGAGAGAATATGTCTGCAAGGTAAAAAGATCTGGAGCTCAGTCATTCAATGATTTTGACAAGATATATCTCATTAAATATCTGGTTCCTTCCTGTTCGAGTACTTTAGGGGCTGGGCTTTATAGGATTTAATTCGCTTGCTCCAGATTTTCTCCTCATTCTCTCCATTGCTTCTTGGCTCTGGAATTAGTGTGGAAGCCTCAAATTATCTAAACCTTGGTTCTTCTCCCCCTTTTGTATATTGTTGCATCTGATTCAGAGTTCCCTCACTTTCCAGAATTTGTTTTTCCCCATTGGTTTTCTTGTTTTGTTTTTCATTGGTTGCTTGGATTCCGTTTGTTCATTACCTTCCTTGGCAAAAACAAGGGTTTCCGAGATTCTTCATGTTTCAAAAGTTTCTCTTGCAATTTTCTTGTTCAGTCCTCTATTTGCTCCACCAAGATTCCATTTGTTCATTGCCTACCTCCACTTTCCCACTTTTGTGGAACAAATTACTCTGACATTTCTTTTTTCCCCCCCTATTTGATTCCAATATTACTTGGATTCCATTTGCTCATTTCCCCTTGAGTCCCCATTCTTCTTTAACCATCTGCTTTTTAAAGCATATAGTTCGTTTTGCAATCGTGATAAGATCATGCCTTGTTTCTGGGAGCAGCGTGGCCAATCTTCTGAGCTCCTGGAATACATTTGGAGTTGATCTTTATCTTGTACATCCGTTGTTTATCTAAAAATGCTGGAATTATTTGTTTTTCGTTTTAATTTGACTTGAATGATCTTTAATTTTTCCCGTATGTATAATGATTGGTAAGAACATGTTAGGATTGTGATAATCTCATGAAATAAAATTGTTTTTACTTCCCCAAGGGAATGCTTGTTTATCTGTTCTTTGAGCTTTCTTCTTACTTTTGCATGATTGTGGTTTTCTTTCTGTTGCAACCAAAGATTCGATTCTTGCCTTCCATCACTTGCAGGTGTACGCGCACAGTTTAATAGATGTACAGCGGGATTATTTGTCATTAGAAAAGCGATATCCCCGACTCTTTGTATCCCCAGAGTTTTCAAAGGTGCATACATCATGTTTTACGTGTTTTAGGAGATTTCATAATTGATTGATGGTGGATCTTTGGACCTGATGTTTTCAGTTAATCTAGGTTATTGTGAATTGGCCAAAGGAGACACTCAACCTTTCCCTTCATACTCCTGTCAGGTATTTATCTTTTCCTCATGTAGTTTGAAACTTTTCTTGTAGCTTCTTCGAGAGAGTTCATGCTCATTTTTATTTCCCCCACTCTTCCTTCTGTCAAAGCTGACGGTTGGAAATTGTATTATATGGCTTATTTGGGTTGAGCATTTTATTTCTATCTACTTTGTGCATGTCTTTGTCCACGCTTATTCTGCATCAAGCACAAGTTGCATTTTTATTTTATTTTTTTTTATTTTCCTCTCAATGCCGGTTCTGCCACTTTGATGGAGCTTCTGGGTTTTATGAAAAACAAAAATCATCAGCAAAGGTTTTATTTATTTCATCAAGGACGAGGTGACATGATAAAAACAGAAATTTAACCTATCTCCTAATTTTCCAACGCTATATAATTACCTGATTTTTTTTAATTTTAATTTTTTTTTATTTATAAGAGAGTTTCTCGAGCATCTGTCTCCTCTTTGCATACTTGTGGATTTTATGATTCTGAGTTTTGAATAATCGATTGTTGATGAAAGAGTGTATTAGGAAAGAAAAATGGCAATCTAATTCCTTCTTGTTTCTACAGTTTCGAACATGATTTTATTGAAGAAGGGACTGTATCTGGCTCAAAAGTGCTTTCCGATGAGCTTAAGGCTAGAGAACCTGAGAAATCAGATCATATGAATATAGTATGGAATGTGAAGGTAGGTTGCTTGGAACATCTCTCTAATGTTTTCTACAATCACTCTGTTTCTCATGAAATATCCCTTTATGTTCTTGTCCCTTCTGCAAACTTTTTTGTTCTCTGATTTTCAGTGTGTTATTCAAAGAAGTATAATCTGCTGGCCAATTTATGCCTTCACCATCTTTAATGGTCCTTTTCTTCTTGCATTGTCCCCTTAAAAATTTTGGTTATTTATTTATTTATTTATTTATTTTTATGTCCTTACAAATGTTAGAACACAAATTTATTTCCCTGAAAGATGTATATTGAAGATATACCAAGGACAAGGAAATGTTTTCTTTGGAGATATGCTTGCTGCTGCTGTTCTCTGTTATATTTGAATGGAGGAAAATGATGTTTTATTGTCCAATTTTTTTCCGATAAGAACAGACACTACACTTGTTCTTAGCTAGAAGGCCAATAAAGGTTTTATTATGGACCAAGTTTTGGAAACCCTGCTTGAGCATTGAAGATTTAACCACTTTGTTTTTAGCCACCTAAATTATGTATGCAGAATGAGGAAGATGAAGTGGATGCTAATGAATCATAGTAGATACATGCATTAATTCACAAAAAAGACTGGTCAAGTTGTACATGAACAACTTTATCTGAACATATTTTTCTCATTGCGATGGATCATTTTAGTTTTTATTCTCCTCTTCACATTCATTTTGAATTTAAACCAGGTGAAGAAAAAATAGTTTAGTATCCTGGTGCTTATGTATTTATATTATCTCCTGGATCAGATTATTTTGATGAGTGGTATCAGCAAAAATGCTCTTGAGGAGTTATCAGCTGAGAGAAGTTCCGAAGACCGCATACCCCACTTTTGCAATATCCTTAGGTTTGCCATTCTTAAGAAAGACCGCAGTTTCATGGCAATTGGTGGTCCATGGCAATCGTCTGATGGTGGTGATCCTTCAGTTGATGCTGACGCTTTAGTTCAAACGGCCCTTAGGTTTGTGCTATGTCCTACTTGTGTTTGTATGCGAGAGAGAGAGCATTGCTGTTTTGTCTTACTTGTGCCTTCTTCATATCCAGATATGCAAAGGATGTTACGCAACTAGACTTGCAAAACTGCCACCATTGGAATCGTTTCCTAGAGGTTCGTATGTACAATACTGTTAATCCCTGATTGTGTTTTGTGCTCGTATATTGAGTATCTAATTTTGTTTATTTTTCAAGATTAAAGTGCTGACACTAGAGGGTATTTGTCTCATCAGATACATTATGATAGATATGGCAAGGATGGGGTTTTCAGCCATAAAGAAGTCTCTGTACTACTTGTTCCAGATTTGTCTGATTGTCTCCCTTCATTAAATGTGTGGAAGGAACAATGGCTTGCACATAAAAAGACTGTTGCTGAGAGAGAGCGTCACATTGTACTGAAAAAGGAGGTTGGTGTTTATATTGCTTTAAGTAGAAGCTTCCATGAATATTGGGGCATTATTTTTCTGAAGAACTTGTGGCTGTTAGCAAGGTATTAATGAAAACAACTTTTTAAATGCTTCCATGTTTAATGGCAACTTGGACTGGATCATTCCAAAAGACAAGGATGATATTCCAGCTGCTGTGTCATTATTGGGATAAACTTTTAATAGGACAGAGATTGCCAAACATGCAATAATATTATGAATTTCCTATTTATATAATTTACTGGAATTTGTATATATAATTTACCATCCTTGTCGTTGAAGATTCCTTGATTCCTTTCAAGCCTATATGTATATATATATTGGTATTGTGTGCTTTTCCAAATAGAAGTTATCTATTTGAAGTTTATTCTGCATTGCTCTTAAGAAAACATGGGTCATGGGGATGGCTAGTTTTTAACTTCCTATGTAAGTTTCTTGTGGGGCGCATTTTTGTTTAGTCCTTTACTAATTCATTATCCTTGTATTTCCAAGCCTTGGATAACATGGCAGCCTTTTGTCTCATACTAAATTTATGACTCAGGATTTTCTTTTTATATTTCTGCACTAATATAACAATGTTGAATTCCCAGATATCCAAGGAGGCAAAGGAAGGGATGGAAGATGATAAGGTGTCAACCAATCAAGCAGACATAGATGAAAAGGAAAAGAGTGACAACGGAGACAAAAGGAATACATCCGAGGGAAGGGGTAATGAAAGCAAGGATGCTGAGAATGTTGAGAAACCAGATCAAGGAGAAGCTGCTGGTGATACACAGAAAGTTGGCACTGTGAAATCTGGAAAAAAGAAGATTGTCAAGAAGATTGTCAAAAAGGCCAAAACGGTTGGTGATGTAGCCAGCAAGAATAATGTCAAGCTGGATGAAAAGGCTAGTGGAGAGAAGAACTCTGACATTCCTTCGGATCAACCTTCCAGTGATTCTCCTGCTGTGAAGACATTTGGAAGGAAAAAGGTAACTAAACGGGTGGGCAAAAGTCCTCAAAATGAAAAAAATAAAGATATACTTCCAAAAGTAGAAAATGAAATGGACTGCTCTGAGGATAAGTCTAAGGATAATTCAGACCTCCATGCAACAGTGGGTCAAGATACTACTGTTGTGAAAACAACTGTGAAAAAGAAAGTTATTAAGAGGGTTCCTAAAAAAAAAGTTACTGCTGTGGTATCTAGCGAGGAAGTTTCTAAAAAAGATGAAGATGGTGATGGGAACGAGAAGAAGGTTACAACAGATGAAACACAGGATGTGGAGAAGTCCACTATAGATGATAAACAAGAAACGATGATTCCTCAATCAAAGTCGACATCGCCTACTTCATTGAAACCTCGTGATTCTGTAAGTTTGAATAAGGCTGAGAAAGAGAATGTGAAGAATGACAATGAAACTGGCAAGGAAATCAGTCCTGTGACCAATTCGATTGACAAACAAAAAGTTGGTGAGAAGGATAGCGGTAACAGAAAGAGAGAAAAATCTAGAGATAGCGAACAATCAAAAGATGAGAAAGAGAAAATGGGTAAAGACGAGTCTAGAAGCAAACCAAACAAAGAATTAAAAGAAAAGAGAAAGCCTGAAGAACCTCATCGACATCCGGGGTTGATACTACAGACAAAATGCAGCAAGGATTCCAAAGTAGGTTGATTTTAGCCAGATCCATTTACATTAACAGTTTGACATTGATCCTACAACAACATATCTTAATTATATCACTTGTTTCAATATGCAATACAGTTTCGGTCATTGTCGCTTTCCCTTGACTCACTCTTGGAGTATACAGACAAAGACATTGAAGAATCAACTTTTGAGGTACCCGTCCTGCAGATAGGAAGATATTCACTGTCTTCTCTTCCTAAAAATTTTCTGTTAAAATCTTCTTACTTACTGATTGAAGGCAATATTTACTGGTTTATTGCTATACTTACATTGCGTTTTCTTTTCCCTTCACAGCTTTCACTCTTTGCTGAATCACTCTATGAAATGCTTCAGTATCAGATGGGATCCCGTATTTTAACTTTCCTCCAGGTTTGTTTGAGTCAGTTAAATTATTGTTCTGATGATTAAAGCTTTACATATTTATTCTATCTTTTATGTTGGCAATAGAAATTGCGTGCCAAATTTGTGGCAAAGAGAAATCAGCGAAAGCGGCAACGTGAAGAAATCCAAAAGGAAGACGATAAAAAATCATCACCGAAACGGCCAAAGACTACCGACATTCCTATTGAAAATCAATCTATCGAACCAGAAACATTACATCTATCTCAAGCAGGTGCTGAAACACCTGCAGTGGAGGGGAGTGACTCTGCTGGTCATGTTGATGAGATAAAGATGGAAACTGAAACAGATAACGGTGAAGACCCAGAAGAAGATCCTGAAGAAGATGAGGAACTGGGCGACGTAAGTTCTCAACACAATTCAACTAATAATGAGGCATCTCTCTTTTCTCTCTTTCCATCCCCATCACAGAATCATTTGGAAAGAAATATGTGCTGCTTACTGTGAATTTAATGTTAAAGGTAAAAAATTAAGTTTATTATTTGAGGCGGGACCATCTCAGAAAGGTGCATGTCTAGGCTCTGGAATGTGCGGTGTGCCTGTGCTCTTCTACTTTATTTCTATGTCTAATGTATTGTATTATATAGTTTAGATCTCTAATGTATTGAGTTTAATTATTCTATAAAATTCTTTTTCATGAGATAATATTTTGAGATCATGTTATGTTTTCCTTGTGATAATAGAATGAAACGGATGCTACAGTTGAAACTAATGATGAAAAGGATGCTACAATGCAAACCAATGGAGAGGATGCCAAGACTGAATTGAACGAAGAGGCAAAGGCAACAGCAAATGTTGAGCCTGAAAAAGTTGCAGCAAATCAACCTGACAAAGCCATGGTGTTGAACCAGGAGACTCTTAGCAAGAAAACGACAGAGTCCGATAAAAGAGGGGCAGAAGAAGAGTCGAAGAAGAAAGAAGTTTCGCTTTCGCCTCCCAAAGAGGCAGCAGTGGTAGACAAGGAGCTACTGCAGGTGCTTTATGAACCTTTCCAACTTCTTCAAAATTAGAATTAGTTTGCGGAAACTTATTCATTCTTTCTAATTATGGTTCTCTGAAACAGGCTTTCAGGTTCTTTGATCGAAACTTGGTTGGGTATATTCGGGTAAATCTAATTGTTCTTTCGAACTTCTCTATTCGGAACACGAACTACAGATTTTCTCTAGTAATGGAATTGAAAATTCACATTAAACAGTCAAGTTTGTGTGGTGTATCAGGTTGAAGATATGAGAATGATGATCCACAATTTGGGGAAGTTCCTTTCGCACAGGGATGTAAAGGTGGGTAGGAAATAACATCATTCCAGCATCGTACTTGTGAATACAAATCTTGATAATAATGTCTTTTCCTTCCCCTACAAATGTATCAGGAACTTGTGCACAGTGCATTGTTGGAGAGCAATACTGGAAGAGACGATCGGATCCTCTATGGGAAACTTGTACGAATGTCTGACATTTGAAATTATAGTTTAGTATAGTATTGTTAGCTTTTTTGCCTGAAACGTAGAAAAGATTTGGGCGCTTTTGAATTTTTCCATGTTCATATTACATTCACACTTTCATCCGTTGAAGATAAATTTGATTTCTATTTTCTCGGAACCTATTAGATTCAAACTTGGATTATTCTTTTTAATTGCCTCTCTTTTAAACAATCACGAGCATAATTTGTCAAAGCCTTTGTAACCTTTTTTTCATGTAATACTAAACAGATTGGTTAGAAAATATATATATATATATATATATATATATATATATATATATATATATATATATATATATATATATATATATACTCACTGCCACTCAAAGGCAACGTGTATATATCAGTGCTACCGATGTTTTTATTATAAGTTTAGTCTTTATTATAAGTTTAGTCCTAAATTTGTATGTAAAGATTTATTTATTGTGTAACAATTTTAGATTTCTATTTCATTTTATGTGGAAATGTATAAAAAACTTTATCATAAAAATATAAGCTTGGTAACATAGAGTGAAAATGTCTTATACTAACTCTATGCTACTATATACTAACTCTATGCTACTATAAATGAATATGCAAACTAACTTATACTAATAGTCTACTAAATTCAAATGACAAACTATTCCATGCGTGTGCAGTCTCCTAGGTTACGATGTCACCATTAGTCGTACAAGAGAAGAGTAGGAGTATTTTAAGTACCTTTAATGGTCAAAATACTCGACCCCGCTATTGGAGTTAGGTGCAAGCACATATAATCATGAGTGAGATTTATTATATCAGTCTATATTCCTTCGGCGGCTATCTTAAGCGGGTAATTGGATGTGTATTTACTATTCTACACATGACCAATACGTGCGAGTATGGTCCCACTAGTCGGTTCGTGCACACCTTCTGAACCCCTTTCTTGTCGGGTGAACATTCTCTGGCAGCTGTTGATGTTGAAGACCTTTTAGGATTAGCGGTCGTCATAGCAGCATTATGGTAAACATAATGATCATTTCCCTACTTTGTAACGTACGTTTCTGTACCATCATTAAAGGAGAAGGGGTATCCCATGATGCATGAACACATAATGATGCATGAAGTCCCAACATTTTTTTCCTTTCATTATCATGTATAACAGACCCTCTTTTTCCTTAATGTCATATCATTTTATCATACCTCCACGCATATATCGGGGTTGTGCATTATACCAATTCATCGTAATGCATATCAATCATATCATATATCATTCACATCAAACATATGTCATATCATAAGCTTATCATATTGTAAGGACCCTAAATTTTACCTATTTAATCTAAGGTCATTATTATATCTTGAAATGCGGAATTTACATTAAATGGGCTCTTATCATGAATGCGACTTACGCTGGCCTTTTATTACCTCGTGAAAAACGAATACAAGGGAAAGAAAGGAAAAAGAACAACACTGAAACAACTGTCTTATACTACCCTATGTTTATTATGCGATTACTATTCAACCTATTCTAACCTATACTAATGATGCAAACGGGAATTCAACCTAAACTAACCTATACTTTGAATGCAAACGAAATTCAACCTATTCTAACCTATACTACGAAATGGAAAACAACTATCATATGCATGTGCCACGGTCTCGGGATGTGCGATGCCGCCGTCGATTTTACATGGGTGCCTTGCCTTTATTTAAAAAATATAGTAGCACGAGGCTTGAGTATTTCTAGAATACTCAGTAAGTAACCCCCTATCGGGGTTATGCAACACTCACATGCAATGAGATGGTGAGACCTATATTTCAATCTGTCTTCCTACGGTGTTGTTCTAACGGGTAAATTTGTGCGTGTACCATATACTCTACACACAGTCCATACGTACGAGTATGGACTCACTAGTCAGTTCGCACACCGTTGGGCCACCTTATTAGTCGGGCGAGCATACACTAGGACGCTCCCTAGGTCGGACACCCGTTAAAACTAGTATCTGTCACGGTAGCGCTATGCAAAACATAACGGTCGTTGTCCTGCCATTGGATGTACGCGTCTGTACCCTCGTGATGGAATAGGGGTATCCCCCCAATGCATGAACACACATAATGCATGAGGTCCCCATTACTTCTACCTTATCATAAATCAATATAACCCCGCGATCATCTTTCATGCTTAACGTGTCATTTCTCATTTTCAGTCTACGTATCATACATAATCCTACCGGGGTTATATTTCAAGCAATTTACCGTATTTCATGTCATACATTTCATGCTGTTTACATTCAAATATTTCGTACAATCATGCCATAATCATTTAGGAACAGCATAAACGTCATAAGCACTACATATCACGTCATACTAAACAACATACATTCACGTTCACAAGATTACGTACTTAAGCAGAACAGTCTAAAATACAATTTAATGACACGTGCGAATCCACGGGCACGTGCCAACATACAACAAACAACGTGTAACCTACGACGGGTGAGCCACTTACTTGGTAGGCGTTAGCCGAAGTACTCCCTAAAATATAAACGTAAGATCCTAGCTCCTCGTATACGTCCTATGCTTCTGTTGGTGGTTGGTTCCTATTGGATCATTCGACACCTTCGTTAGTATTTCACAAACATAATTAATTTCCAACTTGAATTTGTGAAATACCTTAAAATGATATATTTTACCTTAAACGGGGTTGAAACTAAGTCCGGGAGGGTCGAAACAGTGACAAACAGGTCGAAAATATGTTTCCTAAGCCAAATAAGTCGCCGAGCCGATTAAGCTGCCAGAGCCGAGGGGTGTCGCGTTGCAGACGTGCCATGTGGCACAACCAGAGGGCGACGCGTGTGCAGCGGTCTCATGACGAGGCGCGGTTGTCGGGTCGAGCGCGTGGATTTTCGGTTGCAGTTGCGGGTCTGGGTTGACCGCTAGTAATGGATCTAGCCTGGACTGAAAGGAAACGTCTGCAGGTGGGCTGGGCTGTGAGCGTCGGGTATTGGATTGGGCTTACGGGTCTCGGGTCGACTGGGTTTTTGGTCTCGGGTCGCGGCTGATGGGTTAGACCGTAATTGGGCTTTCTGGTTTGGGCTGAGGCGATTGGGCCGTGAGGGTGTCGTCAGTCGAGGTTTGGACTAGAATGGGTTGGACTCGGTTCGGTTCGCGGGAGTCCAGCCCTCGGGTCGGACTTCGTCTTCTTCGCTCAGTTACACGAAATTTTTTGGCGACCTCTCTCTCTCCTCGGTAACGTCGTTTCGATGTCCTTTTTTCTCATTTTTCCTCCATTTCCGTGTCTCCTCCCCTTAATCCCGTTTATGGTGTTTGTTTGGTTCGTACGGTCCTCACACTCTCGGATCTGAGAGGGTTCGAAAATCCGACGTTCTGTCTCCCTTACCCGACATTGTACGACGTGTAAGCAAAGTCGAAATCTACCACTGGTGTGTGTAGAGGTCTCTAGGATTATTTTCGTTGCGTAAAAGAGGTTTAGACGTCGATTTCGTAGGGTTTGGCTTCGCCGGAGCTTCGTCGGTTTTCTCATTGTTTTTCTCACTATTTTTCTTTCTTTCTGGTGTCTTTGGAGGTGGCTGAAGATCGGGTTTGGTTTTCGTGTGGCCCCGACATTGTGCGCTCTTTGTGGGTCGTGTGCAAACGAAAACTCCGATGTTCACCGAAGTTTTCGGTCCTGCCGACGACCGTTTTTTTTTTTTATTTTATTTTTAATATTATATATATTTAATTCGTTACACATATGTTCTAACATATCAAATCATATAATGAACATACCATATCATATATCATCATATTCACATATCATATCACGGGCAACATCTTCAAACATATTCTATCTTAACATATCATATCGTAAACATATCATTTCATCACATGCAACATAACATTCACATATTATAACGTACACATATAATTTCATAACCGTTCGAATATACGAGCATATGACACGTGCGAAGTCACGGGTACATGTCATCATACAACATACAATCGTTATGTCGCATTATGAGATTGATAACAACTCATTCTCCAAAAGTTGTAATCTCGTATTGTTCTTCTTTGAGAAAAATATCACAAGCGTGTCTCATGCTTCTTTCGACTTCTTATCATCCCAAATGTTTTCCACCGTCTCCTTCAATTGTGGTCTCAAGGCGAACGTTGTTTTGTCTGCTTTGATTCTCTATTTGTGTAAGATGTCAATCATCCTCCTCTAGTGGTGTAGTTTCACTTCCATTGACACCCAAAGGTCTTGTCCTTTTAGATAGGACAACATGCTTGTTGCCCAATGATATGATTGTTGTTGTTGAATTTCTTTTGATACCTTGGATATTACATATCGTGTTAGCAGTACCTCAATAATATCAAACAAACTTTATCGACATAGAACTTACAAAGTCACAAACTACTCATCACAAATAAACTCACTCACTGATAATCTCAATAAGTTGTTTATGATATAGAAGATTAGGTAGAGTCGCAACCACATAGCATACTAAGGATTTCAAGAGATCATATAATCACACCATTGCTCGGATATCAAATTATTGAGTGCAACTTTTTTTTTTTTTTTTTTTTTGTTTGTTGGTTGGTTGGTTGGAAACACTTACATTTTTTATTAAAAACAATCAAGAAGAAACTATGAGACACTCTTTAGGATACAAATTTGGTAGGTTAAAAAAGATATTTATAGTAGAGACTAGACAATGTGGACCACACATTTGTTTCTTCTAGAATATTTCTATAATATCTAGATATCTAGAAACTTCTAGATAATGGACTCATGCTCTAAATGGGCTAATTAGATTTCTTGATAATTAGGCTCTCACCGGCGGGTTTGACCCAGTTGGGTTAGTGACGATGTTTTAACATTAGGAATATCTTGTGACCGTTTATGTATCAAAGGGATATTTTGGCTTAATCACAAGGGACATAAGGGCTAGTTACAAGTTCACAGACTTGAAATAGTAGATGTGGCAGATGTCAAATCTTGTCAATTTTAGTACAGAGGATTTGTCAGCTCACTCCAGCTCACTCCTAATTGTGAACTCATCTTATAGGGGCAAGGGTCTATACGGTGACATTAGCTATGAAGTCATCCCTTACAAGTTCTATGATGGATTAGTGATTGAACCAATAGTGTTCCTACCACAATGATGAGATATACAACTTTTCATAGTTAGTATTAGATTATTATGACTTAAAGAAGTCGTTCTCACTCAAACAAATCAAAGGACAAACTCTCACAAATCAAAGGACAAACTCTCACAAGTAGAAGTTCAGAACTTACTCAATATTAAGATCGAGTTGTATATGATTATCCTGTGAAATATTAAGCTTCTCAATTAACGAATTTATAAAAATAAATTAAATATTTCGTGATCCAATCATATACTAACATGAAGACACCCGACTTTGCTTTCGCTTTTCTTCATGCCAAAGTTTTCAACCACCTTATTGAGTTTTCAAAACAAAGCTTATGGACTCTATAATCCATACAAGGATTTGCGAAGGCGACATCCCTTTCCATTTTCTCATTGAGCAGCAAACTCACAAAAGTCAATTCAGTAACCGGAGAAAAAGTATCAGAATACTCAATTCCATAAATTTACGTGTAACCATTAGCAACAAGACGACCTTTCAATCAAGCTACGTATACATCACAATTGACTTTAACTTAACCCATTTACAATCAATGCAAGAACAGACAACAACCTGAATACAAACTGACCTTCACGAATCATTTTCGGAATAGATAAAGACTTTAGTGATGCAATGAAAGAACAGGTAGGAGATGATAAATTGTTATATGAAACAAAAGAAGAAATAATATATCATCACTAACAAGTAACAAAACATTACAATAATATATGTGTTCTTTAAATCTTCACAACAACTCGTAAGAGATTTCTCATCATAATTAAGTTGATAGAGGATCTTACACACACAAACACCTACGGACTACCCTAAAGAATCTCACTCTAAATAGATTTCTTGATCTACAAAACCATTCTAAGATACACAATTTTTGCCAGTAATGTTACCATGTTCGTTCTTTAGACAGGTTGATTTAAAATTATTTTAGGCTGTTCATAATAATCCCTACATATTCAACCTAATCTTCGATATCTATGGGAAAAATTAGAGAACTTTTAGAACATTAATTGAAAAAAATAGTACATAGGAATTAAATCATATATATTTTCCCTGATGTAATGCGTGTGCCAGAATTTGATTGTGGGGAGCAGTTTATTTCTTGAGCAGGTACATTCCATCTCTGAGTTCTAATTTCTCTTCAGAAACAAGGCCAGATAGAAAGCTTTGTAGCTGTTGGATTGACTTGTCATAAGAAGGATCCGCTACACAAAACATCTGCACAAATGTTCTAATTTTGTTAGCCTTCTATATTCTTCACATCCAATTATCCACATAATGTTACAACTATTCTTACCTTGAGAGTATTGTGAATTCGATCTAAAGCCATACTTCCAAAATTTGTGAGCATCCCCAAGATGAATTTCTATTAACAAAGTGACCAAACAAAAAGAAGAGAAGAATAGCATTTGTTAACAGACTCCAATTGAGAGAGGAAGCTGCTTCTAAATCAAGATACTCAATTTGTATGGAACTAGAAAGGAACTACCCAAAGAAAATAGGCCAATATATGTTACAATCAGGCATTCAGATTACTTACCTCGTAGATAGTCATTTCTTTACGTATTTGGTCCTCAACAGAAGCAACAGAACCCTCTCCCTCATCCTCGCCAACCATGAGGTCCTCATTATTGCCGTTATTTGGAACATTTTTACTTGTGTCAATCATATTTTCTACGAGGACATATACATGGTCGGTGGAATCCGCAGCACGGGACTCCGTGAGAATTCCCTTCAATAAAAACAGCATATGACATAGTTAGTTAGTTTTGCAAACTGGGAAAGCTATCCATGTGAGTCTCTTTCAGTGCAATACAGAACTCATCAATCCGGTACTATAGCAAGTAACATGGTATGTAGCATTTAGGGAAAAGAAAGGTGATGAAAAGAAGGGTGGAATTGGCTGTAGCCCTTGGGGAAATATTGGCAACTCTCCATCAGATAAAGGTAAGAAACATAGGGTCCCTGAATTCAAATTGTTAGGTCTCATATTTATGTGGATCCTTTTCTAGGCTAACGTTTTTGTAGGCCTCTTTGTTTAAATTCAATTGATTAAAGCTTGGTTGTTCCATTAACTTAAAGGAATAAAACTATGGAGGCTTTGTTTGAAAAGTAACAGAGTGTTCAAAGATATGGAAAGGGTAGGATAGAAAAGTGTGAGTTAGATTTTTTTTTTTATTTGGTTCCCATCAGATTTCTGTAAACAGTGACTTCAGCCCCTTGAAATCAAATACTAACTGGGCAGGATTTTCGTATTAGTTTAGGAAGCGGCTAAATTTTAAGTAAATTTTTCTTTCTTGGTGCTTTCCTTTATTTAACTTTTCACTGCAAAGAATCTCAAGAACACCTTATTAACCCAGAAGTTTATCCGCCGAGAAAGTACATCTACTGGCAAACCAATTGCAGCTGCAAGACTCTTAGCACTCCAACTGTAAAAAAAAAAGTTTATATTAAGCCATATATAGTTGTGTCATACACTAAGCATAACTAGTTGGGCCAAGTGTAAAAGATTTCTACCTTTTTTGATGTTGGAATTGCATAATAATCACTGCATGAACGGGAGCTACAGTGAACTGCACTTCTCTATCTTCAAATTGCAACTCCAACTACAACAGATGAACCATAAGAGTATTCAAGGTAAAAAGAAAAATATTGTCATGAGTTTCAATTCCGAGCACAACAGTTTGCACATTCATATTAATAGTAGATGATGAGGTCCGTTAACTGACCTTTACTGTACCAAGATTTCTCTTCCACTGTAGCTTACGAGGTGTCTTAATTTCATGAAACCTCTGAGCATAATCTGTAAGCAGATGATCCACTGATGCAGGTAGGTTGATGTTTTCATCCTAAAATTCACCGTGGTTAGAAGGTTCCCCAAAGAAATTGAAACATCTGAAATCTACTTCTAAGAACAAGTGCTGACAAATAAAGAGTTCTTTTTCTCCCCCAGAATAGTTCACTTCTGCGTAGAGACCTTCAATGCCCAAGGAAAATCAAGAAACAAGCATGCCGAAGTATAAGGAAGGTCGTATATTATATGTATACACATATATATGAAATGTTTCATTCCAATGGATCTTTCAATGCTAAGACAACTAATGCATCATCATTCAATATAGAGCAACGAAGTGTGAATGTTCTGCATAAATACCACCACATTTTTACACGAAAATATTTTCTCACCTGAATTGGAGGCCAGAAATTTGAAGACAAGATAGTTGCATCAAAGTCATTCATTGAAATCGTGCTCTCCTTGAGATCAACTAGATGAACATACATGAAAAAAGAAATTAGTCAGTACTTTCAGAGTATAACATGATACTTCCGGTAGAGTAGCAAGAGTGCTAAACAATATGATGAGCTTATGTATGCGTAAGAAACAGGTGTCAAGAGACATTGAGCTGTCAGGTTGGGAAAATTGGTGTGTACGAGAAGCACTATTTTCAGAACGACATTTCTATATTTAGTTCAGTGGGCAAAGGGGCAAAGGAGGGAGAAAGAGATGGAAATAGCACCAGTTTACCTTCTGGATTATTTAGAACGATCTTTCTTTGGTTTCCTCACTACACAACTATAGTACATGTTTCTTCTACTTAATTAGATAGTTCACATCTCATAGTCTTAGGCAATGATTTATCAGGCCATATGAAGTGGATACTTTCATAACTATGATTTCAAATATCAATCTACCTTATTAATTCATGGAAGATGGAAATTAGACATAATCCTTATAGCAAAAAAAGTTTAGGGGGAGCAAGACAACCGAACTTTCAGATTTTTCCATTCTAAAATCTATTGAATCGGTTGATTTCGATTTATTGGTACATAAGCTGAATTTAAAAATCAAGCTAACTGAAGTATCCTATACGTACTCAGCAGCCCAGCCCTTCACGCCATTGTTCAGCCTAACCCACACCAGTGGAACATCCACTCAATGAGCTGTACAGTTTTCTACCCACCCAGCCCCAGTCCATGCTTACACTTGATTTCCTAGCCTAATTTTCTTTCGTCTAAATCTCTCTCTCAAATTTCAGTGTCTCATGTCTCTATCACAGTTCCTTACCACTCAATCTGATCTCTCATACCTTAATCGCACCTCATATTTTCGTCTCTATTCTCTCCCTCTCCCGAAGTTCTTATACCCACCTTCTGCAGCAATAGCTCTCTCCCAAGTCCCTCTCTTGCTTAAACCGACTCAAGTAGTCAACCTAACTAAAACACTCTATTTGTAACAATTTTTGTGAAACCACTCTCTTGATCAGAAAGCTTAAATTGTATGAGGGCATGTTGTTCTGGCTATCTTTTAGTAGATTTTAGAGAGAAATATGAAGATTTTTGTTGATTCATTTGAAGAATACGAGAGTTCTTATTAGACTTGTAGAACTTTCCGAAGTTCTTCCCCAATCTTTTTTTATAATTATGATTCCCTCCTGCTAAACCAATTCTCTCGACTCTCTCCTCACCCGTGTGAGCTAGAGAGCTCCTTTTTCTCACCTGACACGTTGCAAATGTCAAATATCAACCGCAGCCTCCCACTCCCTGTTGCAAGTAATTATTAAGAACTAAATTTCCTACTAGAGGCTGCATTACCTAAAATACCAATTTTCCCAACCCAACAGCTTGAAGTCTCTCTCTTCCTGTTACTTACGACATAGCTAAGGTAAGATAAGCAGATGGGAGTCATTTCAAAAAGACCACGGGCATTTTTCAACATACCTGTTTGTGATGGCACTTTTATTGTTGCTTTAATATTAGAGTTAGTCCTCTTGGAATCAATTAGATCATTGAGCATAATTTCACACTTCTGCATGCTACTTTCTCCAAAATGAATCTGAAAAATGACAAGAGTATAGTAAGACAAACAATTTAGACACAAGAAAACACAGAAAAATTCCCTATTTCTTATTCTTGTGATATGCTAATTGTGGTTTAGAAGGGTGAAAAAAGCACACCTTGAGTAGCTCTAGTGTTCGTATCTCCGAGTCAATGTCATAATCAGACTTATTTAGAAGTTTTTCTGCCAGCATGACACGATATTCATTAACTAGTTGGTCTTTTGAACCAATTATGCTAACTAGCATCCCAAGAATGTCAACCTTCCTTCTAGTCCTCCCACCCTTCAATGGATCAGCTTCTACAGGGTCAGGCTCCCATCTGAAAAAGCAGAACCCATTACTCCATTTAAAACAATAACGATGAAGAATAATTACTATCAGCTTAGAGTACGCCTTACAAATGGTTCATCCTGCAACACCCTACATATACACGTACCTTGAAGCGTTCATCCAGGCTTGCTTGTCATCAGTGTGAAAATCATCATCTAGACCTACATTTTCTTGACCATCTTCATCTCTATTTAATTCTTCAAGAAGGCTAGCACCAGTATTTCCAGATACATTGGAATTTCCACCAGTCCCGTCAGTAAGCATTGTCACAATACATTTGATGGTATCTTTCCTTCCCCTCAAGTATTCCCTTATTGGTTCACCCACTGCTTCAAGAAAAACACCAGCAGAGTCTATTGTGCGGAGTGCTTTGATAGTGGAAACATATTGATGCAATATATCATTCGTTGAAGCTCCAGCAGTAAGTAGGCGATATCGTAGTGCCGAGATGAAAGATTCAACAAGCTTAGAATGTTGCCCAGTGTATTCAAGACACTGTTTTAAATCTTCAATTGCCGGGGAGCTGAAATTTATGTTACAGATTGATTTTTAAAAATAATAATAATAATCATAATCTCTTTGCATTAAGTACAAAGGTTTGTTTGACGTAATCCCAGAATTTCTATAAAAAAATTTAAAATATTGTAGCTGCTTTTAGAATGTATTAATGTTAAAAGAACATACGATAGACTGTGGGACTACTATCATTTTTGGTTTTGATCACTTGCAACATAGAAAAAATTGTTAAGCCTAAGAGTATTTTGACTTGAACTAATGTGATGTTTACCAGAATGATTACAGAAATTGAATCAGAGTGAATAAATTTCGATAGAAATCACAAATCAGCTGATCAAATGTAACTGTCATAGTTACAAGACTACTATCTGAAATTCTACAGATTGTGGGTTGGACTAAGGAGTCAAATAAGAAATTTCTTCAACCATTCGAACTAGGAGCATGTGGTATGACTATTGTCTTGGTCACGTCAAGTTCTTGCTTAAGCCAAGGAAACCTGAACCACACGGCCTCAATGACATGAAAGCATATTTCTTGACCAGGTTGGTTAAACTTGGCAACATCCAAGCAGAGGCATGTCTCAGCTTGTTCTATAACCCAAGTAACGTGTCTCCTTAATCATATATAGTTGAACAATCCAAATTGGTTATGCCAAGTGGATGGGAAGCTTTGAGGTCATACATGCAGTCCTTGAATTTAATTTTTTGAGATTTTAGTTAAGCTAAACTTATATTTCGGTTCATTCCATGCAGCTTATACATTTTTAGTTTCATCCCTAATGTTCTTTAAGTATCAATATTGTCTGTGTCGTTGAAATTGAATAAAAAAAATCATAACATTGCTTTTCAACTCATTCTCCTTAACCTCTCCCTCCTTCAACTCCTCCCCCTTTTATCCTACCTCTCCCTCCTCCAATTCCTCCTTCAACGAAACTCACTGTCGCCCCCATCTCCTGCTGTCGGGACCTAAATGGTGATGTGGAACATCAAGGAATCCAAATTTGGAACGGGCAAGGAACATTGGGGGAGGAATGGTCGTTCCTCACCGTTTCAGATCTGGATGAAGCTAATATGAGGGCTTTTAAGGGTATATTAGTAATTAGTTAGAGACTTTCTTGTACTATTTGGTTATAATTAGAGGGGGAAAGGGAGGAGGTAGGCATTATTTTGGTGAGTGATTTAGAGCTTGAACGAGGTCTCCAGGGGGGGTTTCAAGTACCTCGGACACTTGGTTTATCTTGTAGTTCCAATATCTTTTCATATTTTTAACACACTTGAGATCTATCAATTAATGATAGGAATGCTATTAAGGGTATGTCAGTAATTGGTTAGGGAATTCGTTATACTATTTGGTTATAAATAGAGAAATTGGAGAGGAAGGGGGTAAGCATTGTTTGGTGAGTGATTTAGGGCTTGAGAGAGATCTCAAGATACGGAAGGTCCAAGTACCTCAAACACTTGGTTTATCTTGTATTTTAGTTACCTTTTATCTTTCAATACGTATGGGTTCTATCAGAGGCTTCCGGCAATGACAATTGTGGACAGCGGTAACTTTGATGGTTAGAGATGGGGACAACATGGTCGTTGGAGGGATCGAAGGGGGAAGAGGTGGGAGAAGAGGGTTCTTTTTCTTTTTTTGGTTATAAAAATACCACATCGTCATCCTTTACTATAGAAAATCAAGTCCTCTGGTTACAGCCACGTTAGCATCTCCATTAGTTATTTAACAAAGACCTTAATTCAAAGACCAAAATAAATAATTTCATAGACCAGGGGGATATGATTGCATGATTGAAACCTAGGGACGAAATCAACCTATTACCTAGACCATAGAGACCAAAAGTATAGTATACTCTATTTTATACGTTACAATGAGTTGACATGAAAATGCTCATATTAGGATCTCAAGATGGTTGATAACAAAATGATAACTTTTTACTGAGATCACCATCTCATTTGACACGAGAAACTTCGACAACAAGTCAATCACAAAATATCCACTCACAGGAAACTAAGCAAGAGAACTACCTCAAAATATAGAAGGCATTACCTGTCGGGATAATCCACTATTATCTCAAAAAGTTTTGCAATCCTCAAGTCTTGCAAAGTCTCATATGCAAAATACTCCAGTCGAGACTGCCACCTAATAAGTCCTTCAGGGGTATCAACTCCAGAGTTGAATGAGGATGCATGGGGAGCCAACGATGATTTCAGACTAAGCAAAGGACTGCTGTTATCAGCAGAATTTCCAAGATAAGCAAGAAGGGAATGCAAAAAATGGAGTGGCACAGCCTGAGTAGTATAAAAACCCAAAATAAAAAATAAAAAAAATATTCATCAGGGATACAACTTTAAACGCTTATCGACTGAAGAAAGCAATGGAAGGACGAGAGTCGAGCAAGAAAATTGAGAAACAGTTTACAAATGTAAAGAGCTAGTGGTATTGTTCTAATTTTTACATATAAAAATGAAAAATATCTCACTAATTCGACAAGTGCAATCCAATACAAATACTAAATGAAATGTAAAAAAAATGGGGGAAATGGGACTATACAAGGAATACCCAACACTACAAGAATAAAAAAAATAAAAAAAAAATAAAACTTCCAATAAAGACTAATCAGAAATTGGCCTTGTTAGGCTGTATATGATGATCAACTCCATCTTAGAATCTTAATCTTCAAATTTAGTTCTTGGAACGGCTTTGATCAATTTGTCAATAACTTTTCCTTTTTTCATAAGAAACCTAACTTATCTTCTTTCTTTTCTTTTTTTTTTTTTTTTTTTTTTGATAAGAGACAATTTCATTGATGAGTGAAATTTACAAGAGGGGTGTATAATCCATGATGTTTACAAAAGACCTTCCCAAATTGCAAGGAGGGAGGTATAACTATAGGAAGTAAAAATATTAGACATATTACACCAAGATATAGCTTGGTAAACAACATTGTCGAAAAGTTTTGTGTAGGTCTGTGTTGTTTTTGCAAATATTCTCTGATTTCTTTCTTTCCACAGATTCCAAAAGAAAGCCATGATGAGTTTTTTCCATAATAGGGCTTTTGCGTTCTTGAAAGGGTGGTACGTTAAGGCCATATCCAAAAAATCCTTTACCTCCCTAGAAAATGTGAGATGCCATCCGAGTATATTAAGAACCATTGTCCAGAAATTTTGAGTGTATGTGCATTGCATAAACAAGTGATCTTGTGATTCGTTTGCTTTCTTGCATAGTGGACACCAATTTGGAGAGAGAGTGATGTAAGGCATTCTTTTTTGAAGATTTTCACTTGTGCTGATGGCTTTTATGCGCTATTTCCCAAAAGAAGAACTTCACCTTTTTAGGTTGATGTCCTTTCCATATTGTCTTTGCTAGCGTGGGATAAGAAACCTAACTTATCAATAACTTGGAAATTAGTTGGAGTGTGAATAAGACAGTACCACTAAGGGGTAAAAAACCAAACCAAACTAATTGATCTTATTGGTTTAATCCAAACCAAACTGAGTGGGTCTGACCTAGTTAGCAGTTCAACATAATGCATGAACATGAAAAAATATGGCTTTCACCATGAAGATGTGTCTGTTGCATTTTCAATGATGGGAGTGAGAGCAATTAACAATCAGAACTGTGTGTCAATTGCATACGAACCAGGTTTAAAGGCCACTGTGGACAGCTTTCTTTGATGTCTACCTTTCAGATTAACACTTCATTTTTGTAGAATTCATGCTAACATGTATACCTTCTTCAAACATTTCGTCTCACAACCATAGCTTTGAAACACACCTTCGAATAACATGAAAGAGTTATAGAATGACTTTACCAATAAGCAAACAGAGAAAGATCCTACATCCTCCAGCTTCCACCTTATTTTTTTCATGGAAAGATTACCTCCAGCATGGCTAATAAATAGTTTAGCTCCGGAAGTTCATTCTCCCATAAGTTTCTTAAACAGACTCGATTACTTGATAGCCCAAAACAAAAACAACTAAATAGATAAACCATTGAGCAACCATCACGAGTTAAGTACACGCTACCACAAAATGCAGAAATGCCTTACCCTTATCCACTCTTTAATAGGCTCCAAAACAGAGCTCCTGTAATCATCGCCAGCAAGATAATCCACTTTTGCCTGCCATGGAGATAAGAAAGCTACAATGAAACCCAGAATAATTTCAAGTATGGAGAAGACTCGGTATAAAATCAGTGCCATATACAAAAATATTAGAGAAATAGTATGGATCATAGAGAGATGAAAAGGATTCTATGAGTGAGAACACGGCAGAAGCCCATTCACCTTTAGGAGTGAGAATATGGCAGAAGCATAGGCATCTTCGGCCATAGATGTAAACCCAAGACTCCTAAGATCAAGAACAACTTTCCCGATGTTCTTCACTAATTGATGGATATTAGAGAACTTCTCCAACTGATAGCTCTCATGAAAATCCCTTTGACCACTCTTGCTGGAGATTCTACCTTTTCCATCTAGATCCATATCATCTTTACATTGGGACTCATAATCTCCGTTTAATTCTCCGGCCATGACAACACTCAACTCTTCCAGCTTTCCCTTAAAATACCAGTGGAGTAAATCTAAAAACATTAAACTGTAAATTAAGGAAACATATAATTTTAATATTTTTTAACAAGAAACGGAACTTTTCATTGATAGGAGCATATTACTTAGAGGATACAAACTCCACAAATGAGTGATTAAAGAAGGCAAGAAAATGAAAAGAAAAAAAAAAAAAAACTACAAAGGTTTATTGAAAGCATGCCAATTAAGGTTTATGTCTTGCAATGAAAAACTAGTAAAGTGCTTAAAAAGAGAAAACCAGGAAGAAGCCTGCAGACGAGTTTATTAAAAACGATCAAACAAAAACAATGGTTTGTTTTCAAAGATCCAATGATTCCACTTCAACCAAATCTCAGATAAGGAAGGTTTAACCACATTAATCCACAAAACATCACATTTGGAAGGTAGAACAGACCCAACCTTGAAACAATTTGGGAAAGACCACTTAAGATTAAACATCAAAAGAACCTTGCACCATTAAGCTCGAGAATAAGGACAATCGAAGAAAATATGTTCGATGGAGTGCCCAGCCACAAAACACAATGAGCAAATAGAGGGGAAAATGCAATTTGATGGCAACTTTCATTGAACAACCTCGGAAATATTAAGACTTCCATTAAGCATAATCCACACCAAAATGCTAACTCCCTTGGGACTTTTTTATTTCCATAAAGCCACATAAACCTCCTTATCCAAAGGTGAAGTAGAATTCAGGTACCAAGTTAATGATTTTACTGAAAAACATACTTGACGTAGACCATTTCCGAAAATCATCAACCAAACCAATAGACTTCAAAGAAGACAGCCCAAGATAGATTGAAAATTAATGATTTCCTCATATTTTAAAATTCGTCTAAAAATAAGATTCCATGATGTAGAAGAACCCCAATGAGCTGGAACTGATTCATTAGGATGTGTAAATAAAGCGAACAAATGGGGAAGTATTCTTTAAATGGCAATCATTTAGCATTGAATCATGCCCAAAAGAAATCCTTATACCATTTCCCAAATTGAAGACCGCAAGGATTCCACATTGTTCCAAGTCTTTGAAATACTCATCCAAGGACTACGAAGACTCTTGATACTATTTCCAGCCACATGCTAATAAAAAACCAAGGCTCCATGCATTTTAACAATTACCTTTCGCCAACAGGAATTTGGTTAATAAATAAATCTCCAACCCCATTATGAAATACAGGCCATATTTCAAATATGTAAAGCATCAAGACCAAGACCTCCATCAGATTGGGCTGCCGAAACTAATTTCCATCTTACCAAGTGATCGACTTTCCTCACTCACTGTCTTTCCGAAAGAAAGATCTCATTAATCTTTCTAAAATCATACTGACGTTTGAGGGCAAGGGAAATAAGGACATAATCCAATGGAATGCAAGATAAGATCAAATTGCAAAAAGTCATTTGCCCTCCACAAGATAAATTGAAACGTTTCCAGCTATCAAGCTTTTACTCAAATCTTTTTAAATGGGTTTGAATTTCATGCAATGTTGAAGGGTTCTTCAAGGAATCATGTGTAGTAATGGCTTGAAGGTTGGGAGTTTGATGGAATCTATCTATTAGGTCTTGAGAATCTTTTCTGTTGATTTTGCACCAAGTTGCCTTGTGGGTGGTTCTGAAAGTTATTGACAAGTTGCCTTGTGATTGATTTTCTTTGGAAGATTTGAAGTAGCTATCAGATTCCAGAATTTGGTTGAGCATGATGCATTGATTCAACATTAGTTTGCAACTTCTCCAAGTCTTTCAGATATAGATATACTTTTCTAACGGGAGAAAATTTCTCATTGAACAAATGAAAAAAGACTAATGCTCAACGATACCAACTCTGCAAGGGAGTGAAAAATAGAACTGACCGAATACAAAAAGAACCACTACAGAGAACCAAAAAGAAAACAAAATACAGAAAAGAGACTTCCCCAACACGAAAACACCGAGTGAACATAAATAGAAACTAGTAAAGAGAAGGATGGAAAAATCAATCCCAAGACTGAAGGCTGCAGTCTGTCCGAGAACCAAAAGCTTTGGACGAGCTAAGCTTCAACCAAATGGGAAAACCACCAGGGATAAAAACAGAACTAAGCCCCAAATCAACAAGCGAGAATCAATGAACCCAAACTGCAAACTCAAAAGAAATCAAACATCAACAACAAATGCCTTGAAATTTTAAAGGAGGAACTGCACACATCTTGAGAACAACGATCTTCAATAAGAGAAGCAAATTTGCAAGGTGATGAAAGAAGAGGATGAGAAATCTTGTCACATTATAATTATTTCTTAAACCAGAAACAAAAAAATTTCGTTGAGTTAATAAAAAGAGTATAATGCTCAAAGGATACAAGCTCCACATAGAATTGAGAAGAAACAACAAAATTCAATCCATTTAACAGTATCTTCAAGAATATGCATACGCCCATTTTCAATCCAAAGCGAAACTTTGTTAACCGTAAACAGATTTATTGAACAAGCTACATTAAAAGATTTTTCTAACTCCAGCGAGATTATGCTCCATTGATCACGAACCTTCCCTTGTAATGACCATCGCTAAGTTTCAAACAATTTCTACAACTTCTTTTTTCCTTTTTAACCCAATAACACTAAGGTGAAAGATTTGGAAGCCTAGAACAAGGCAAAAAATCCATTACAACTTCGGAATAATGCTTTCCATTAACCAACTCAAAATATGAAACTTCCTCCTCATCATAACACCCAACCAAACAATTTATCAAAGCATCATGAATCATTTTTCAAAAAACCAACCAGCTCCTTTTGTTTATACCAACTTAAACCATAACTACCGGTCTAGTGTCAAAACGTTTTAAACAATACATTCAAGAATCCATTCATAGCAATTCGACTTCTTACATAATCGGAAGATCAAAGTCAGCTCTTCTTTTATGTTCTTGGGCTTATTCCTAAAGGGCAAGATTGTTGATTACTTTTGGGATTAGATGGTGCTTGCCTAAAAGAAAAGATGAGGCTCTTTTCAAACTTATTATGGGGTCTTTCTTCAAGGATAAAAGTCGTATTTCGCGGTTTGATGCTATTTCGGCAACGTTGTAGAAACTTTGGCTTGAGAGGAACCAGGGAATCTTCAAAGAGAACACAATTAGCATTGATGGGTTGTGGGAGTCCATTAAACTCTTTGCCTCCATCTGGTGTTCTCTCTCCAACTTATTGTAATTATGACCCTGTGCATATCTCGGCTAATTAGGTCTTTTTTGTAACCTTTTAGCCAGAGGGGGATATTTGGTCTTCCCATTTTTGTATGATTTTTTATGTCAAGTCGAAAGAAAACTGCAAAGAAAAATATATTCAACCTGAATTGCTTTTTACAAGCAAAGGAATTAGACATCTTGTTGAATCTATCAACTACAAGTAAAACGAATTCATGCCCCCACTGAGTTTTTGGCAATCCATGGTAAGTCTCCCAAATGGATAAAATCGTATTATTTTTTGTCTTGAATGTTTATTTCAGACGTGTAGTAAAAGTAGTAATGAACTATACTGCCAATTCCTGGGGTATTGGTATTAAATGCAAAGGTGAGTTTTCCATTTTTTAGAACATGGAAAATTGACAATTGTCAATAATCTTCTGACGTTTCACGAGTTTATACACTCAATGCTTTCATGCGTTGTTGTGAAGGCATAAAGATCCAAAGAAATATGACTCAAAGTAAGGAATTTGAATCTCACCCGGAAACAAGTTGCAAGGCGTAAGCATCAAAAGTCTTCAAAACATTTAAAAATTAGAAACATTCTATCAAATACGAAAGATAAAGAATGGTCCATGTAATGAATTAGAGCAATTAGTGAAATATAGGTACCAGGAAAATGCCGAGGAAGTGTAGCCATAAGAACTGAGGAAACAAGTAGTTGATACTTTGCAAAGACACGAACTACTTCAGTTTCAGCGTCATATTGACGTCCTTTCTCCATTACATCGTATTTGTACGACTGTAAAACATGAACCAGTATTGACAAGAACTCCTCCTGGCATTTCTTTTTCATGGAGACCTCTTCTAAAGCTTTACATAGCACTTCTCGAACTTCCTCTTCCGAATGCTGTATTTTAAATGGTTAACATATGCTAATTCACGAAAATGGCTAGTTTCTCAACCTAGCACCAAGCCATGTTTAGACAAATTCACAAACTAAAAAGTAAGCAAATTCAAACAAGTCATTAATGGATGGGAGAGCTTTGTGCCAACATACAGGTGGGTTGCAGGTGTTTAGAAGTGCAATATTCTGGTAAGCGTCAAAATGCCCCCAAAACTCCATAGCACCATTTGTCTCGAAATTTTCCTGAGACCCAAAACACCATATGCTGGGCTAAGACAAATGTCATAAACTGGTGCGCGAAATCGTTAGCTTAAAAAGAAAAAGAAACGCATTGCAAAGCAAGTAAAAGACCTCTAGGGCTCGAAGGAAGTGATTGAGGACAAGAGATTCGAGGCCGTGCTTGCAGAGGGATTGTACGCGAGCGACGAACTCCGATCGCAATGATAGATTTCCAGTGTCGTTGAGAAGCGCCTCGGTAGCAGCACAGAATTGGGCGTAGATATTGAGAATTTCTTGAATTTCATCGTCGCTGAGGGAATCGAGAGCCCCTAAATCACACAAGATAGAGCTGGATTCCTCCATGATGCTCTGGAGGTACTGGTTTTGCTACTTGGAAGTGAAATGGAATGAGCTCTGGCCGAAGACCCTTTACAGGGTTTTTGTTCTCAGTGGAGGGTTTGAAAGGTACCTTTGGGCTTTGCCGCCATAATATTAATTCATCCCTAATGTAATTAGTAAACATAAATAATATTACTTTTTAATCAATACATTATAATTAATGTATTATCTTAATCGTTTAGTGAGATTCGGGTAAGAAATTAACTATGTTTCTGTCATTTTCAAATTTCTCTTCATATACTGCAAGTCATTGGATGAGATTTAATCGTGAAGATTAAAGGAACAATTTTGGTGAAGAACTTTGAGAGATTGAAGAGTTATGGTCTTAGTTTTGCTTGTTCAACTAAAAATCGCTATGTAATAAAGAAATTCTAGTAAAGGAACCAAATTCGCTCTCGTTAAGGTGTTACGAAGAAATCAATGTACTTAAAAAACAACTTGGTGAGCGTGATGATGAGATGAGAGACAACTTGAATTGTTCTACCGTTAGGAACTTTCGGAGACAAAGTTTGAAATTGTAAAATCCAATGTAAAAAAGTTGTTTAATAAATAATAGTGTCGGATGAAATTAGCTCAAATTCGGTTTGGTCGATGTTTACGAGAAATCGCCAAAGGATTCGCCATAAACTGAGAAGTCATCCATGAATACCTCCATATTACATTTTCTGAACGTTGTTGGCGCATTGCTCAGTCCAAATGGTATCCTCCTAAACGCACAAAAGTTCCATAAAGGCGGGTAAATATAGTTTTCTCTTGATCTTGAAGGCAGATTCTTATTTGATTGTATCTTAAGTACCCATCCAGGAAACAGGAAACATTGGCTTGCGCTCCAAAACTCGATTGCTTTTTCCCACAAATATGGGAGGATAACTGGGTTTGGGCTATGCTAGCGGATTGATGGCGTGTGAATTCTTCCATGAAAATTTTGGGTGGGTCCTCCATCATGGGTCGTATGTAAGTTCTTCATCACAGTATCGAATTGGTGCCATAATTACAACTTCATCCGCTACTTCAACCATGCAAATATTCACTCCTGAAGCTCCAAAATGGTCATTCCTCAATCCAATCAACTTGTAACGCATGAAATAATGGTTGAACCAAATTTATCCAATTTTGTAAACGAAGAATGAATGCTGATTGAATCTTCTTGGCCTTGGATCCTGAGGCAGCAGTGGGGAATTTTCCGCAATGGGCGAAAGCCTGACGGAGCAATGCCGCGTGGAGGTAGAAGGCCTACGGGCCGTGAACTTCTTTTCCCGGAGAAGAAGCAATGACGGTATCTGGGGAATAAGCATCGGCTAACTCTGTGCCAACAGCCGCGGTAATACAGTTGGAACATTTGTAACATCGTGATCATTACCCGGTGTCATAACTGCTAATCCTTGGTTTAGTGTTAAATTTTACAGAATATTGTTTACCGTCGCTAGTAGAGCATTGATAGATGTTAAAGTTTTCACTTCTATTTGGTCATTTATGTTTCTTAATTAGGTTGTTTCTCACTCTGTCCTCTTACAATTATTCAATGCTATCCTTTCTAAGATTTCATAAGGTTCACTAATAAGTTTTTGATAGGATGGCATCTACTACTTATTTGGTGGTATCGTTCGGTCCATTATAGAATGTCTCAATTTGTTCTGAATACATTTGTTCTGAATTTGACGTTTTTTGTGGGCGAAAAGTATTTACGTAGAAACTTTTTTCACCAATGTATTTCACGAATTGACTATTTCAAGGGGTAGAGTGTTTAACCAAGATTTTGTTGCATCCTTAATGAATAGGAGAGTAGACTCCATCCGACCAAATCCTTATCGGCCCCCTTGGAAACTAAAGAAATCACATACACCTAGAAAAGATTTTAGGTGTAAATGGTGATCCTATGAAGGTAACCCATGAAACTGTCTAATTGTTTGCAACATTTGAAACATCACTGGTTTTAACTCGAACGTGGTAGCTTGTAATTCTGGCAATTTCATGCCTCTGCAAGTGGAATTCCAGCTTGTGCTCTCTAGTCCATATGTCCTTGTTGAGTATTGGTTGCTCTAACTCTTTGTTCACGTAGTCTTTATACAGTTCTCTTTCAATCTTAGGATTAAACCGAAATTCTAGTCCAAGCATCGTTCGTATGTTCTCCAATTTTCGCTCTCTAGTGTCAGCAGTTGCATTTTGCTTTTATACCCAACTTTTGGTTCTTAAAAAGAATTTGAGACAAAACTTCAATTGAAATCCCTCCAAGAATAATTGATTGCTCGTAAAGGTATTTAGAAAATGGTATAAAAATGCACTCGAACAAGCACAAGAATAAGTAAATTATGGTTTCCATGGGGTATTATGATGAATTCTTTACTGAATGGATTAAGAACTACCAGTTAAATACCAATAAACTATTGGATCTCTATGACACAGATCCAACTTAGAGGAGTGAATAGGGTTTTAACAATAAAATTATTTAAATGTGATTAATTTTTCTAATTATGAAATTTTTTAAATAAATACATTATAATAATTAATACAATAAAATAGTTCAAGAAATAACAATGAACCATTAAAAAAAAAAAAAAAAAAAAAAAAAAAAAAAAACTTAGAACATGTAATAAATCTTAATAACACTTTCGAAAATTTGGAACATGTAATAAATCTTAATAACACTTTCGAAATTAAATAAGTAAGAGTTAGAAAATATAACACCCTAGTTTTATAGTGGTTCGGTTAAACTTGACTTATTCCACTCTCCAAGGGAATTTGAATAAATCTTTCTCGACTCTCTCCTCGGATCAGAGCCCAACCGCTATACCGCTCTTTCTATGAGTTCAAGAGCAAACTCAATCCTTTCTACGGCTCAAGATCAAACCGATACACCACTCTTTTTACGAGTTCAAGAGCAAACTCAATCATTTCCACGGCTTAGGATCAAACTGGTACAATTATCTGAATTTTGTAGGAACACACCACAACTCTCTAAAAAATAAGATAAAAAAGAAATAAACTTGGAAGCCTTGGAGAAAGAAAGAAGGGAGGCTTTAGAAAAATTTAGATGGAAGAAACTATGGGAGTTATGTGTTGTGTTCTGGAAAATAGGGAGAAGAGATGAGTTTAAATAGTGATTAGATTACTCGATACCCAGCACCTTTAGCCCACTTGCAGCGGCCCAAACCCGAAGCCAGTAAGCTCAACCCAGCCTCGCAACTTGCAACTCGAGCGCCTGAAGTAGCCGACCCGACTCCCGTACCTTGACCTAGTTTTGACCTACACACGCGTCGCCTTCTCTATGTGCCGCGTGTTGTGCCAGTAAGTAGCAACCCCTTCAGCTCAGTCAGCTTGACTTTTGCTCGACACAGCTTCTTGATTTGGTTTAAGAAAATTTCACCGTTTCTGCCTTTTTCAATCGTCTCAAAGCTGATTTTGACTTTATCGAAGGTGACGCAGAATGCCAAATTCTCAATTCAATTTAAATTTGATAAGAAAATTAGGATTATTAAGAGTATTGAGCAAATGTCTTATAGGAAACATCTTGACGAAGCTTGGAATAAAATTCGACGAGCTCAATAAGTTGTTTTAGGGAGAACGCCGGCTAAGGCCAACCAAGTAAGTAGCCTTACTATCAGTTCGGTTAGAACTTGTATGCTGTAGATGACACGTGCCCCATGGCTTTGCACATGTTATATGCTTGACATATACGAAGGTTATGACATGATATGTTTACGATATGATATATGAATGATATGATATATGTTATAATATGATACGCATGATGACATGTTCGTGATATGATATGTGAATGATATGATATATATTATGATGTAATGTGATTGACAATACGACACATCTTGTGACATAATATATGATATAATATGTGGATAGTATGATATGATACGTTTGAAAACACAATATGTTTAAGATATGACATATGTTTTACATGATGAAAATTATGATATAATTGACGTGAAATATGATGTTTCGGCATAATGCACAACCCCGATATATGCATGAAAAGTTATGATAAAATGATATGATATAAAGGGAAGTGGAAGGGGTTGTTGCACGTGCTAATGAAAGGAAAAATGTTGGACCTCATGCCTCATTGTGTGTGCATGCATTAGGGAATACCCCTCTTTTTTATAATGGCACAGACGCGTACACTAAGAGGCAGGAAAATGATCATTTTATTTATTATAATGCTACGATAGCTGCTATTTCTAACGAGTGTCCAGCAACAACAGCTCCAGAGAATGCTAGCTAACTAAGAAAGGGGCCCAAGACGTGTGCGAACCAACTGGTGGGTCCATACTCGCACGTGTGGATCGTGTGTAGAATAGTAAATACACATCAAATTAGGATAGTTGCCTAAGGGAATACAGACGAATATGATAGGACTCACTCATGATTTTATGTACTTGCATCTAACCCAAATAGCATGGTCACTTACCACGTATTTGTTAAAATAATCAAACCATGTGCTACTCTTATTTTTCAAGTAAAGACAAGGCTCTCCTGTATGGCTGACGATGACATCGCAACTCAGGAGACTATAACACATGCATAAGGTAGTTTACAATTTAAATTTCGTAGACTATAGGTTAGTTTAGATTAATATGCCTTTAAATTTGTAGCATATAGGTTAGTATAAAGTATTTCTACTTTTATTTTATTTCAATTTTTGTTATTTTATTTAAAGACCTTCTAGAAAGTATGTAAGTCGATAACTATGTTTTTATGATAAAGTTTTGAGTGACGTATTTTCGCACATTACACATGAATAATCTTAAAAAAAAAAAAAAGAAATACAACTAGAGAATAGCTTAACATGACAAACCCTTCCCCACGCTTTAGCTAGAAAACATCGAAGTATGCATCAAGTTCAATAAAACAATGTTCCTCTCTAAAATTTCCAAGATATATAGAAAAGTAAGCCAATGCTCAAGTAATATGACCCTTCCTTCAGTAACCTCTCGGGTCGGATCTAGATTGGATACCCAACGGCTAACCCAATACCCAACCTCTCTATCCACGACCCAAAAACCAAGTCTCGGCCCAACCTAAATAACCTGCATCCCAAAAACCAATTCAGCAGCCCAACCTCACGGCCTGCGACCTGCGCACCTGCAGCAGCGACTCGACGACCTGCGCCTTAACCAGCACACATGTGTCAGCACCTCATTGTGCCGGCAGTAACTCCTTCGACTTACACGGCTCAGTCGACTCAACTCAGCTCCGCGACTCAAAATTTAGCTTTTCGACTCAATAAAGGGTATTTGCACAATTTTCACCACCATTTTAAAACTAAAATTCACCTTATTTAAGGCAATTAAGGTGAGTGTAAAGTCCAATTTCTCAATTTAAAGTTAATTTGAGTTATTAATGAAACGAGATGGATGTTCTATTAAGAAACGACAACTAACGATACTTGGAGCAACTTCGAGGGAGGGAAGACAAACATACTTGATGTAATGGATTAGAAAAAAAAATTTGTGGTCATCGGCAAGACCGAAAACTCCGACGAACCCAGTTTTCGTTCTCACATGACCCACGAGCTCGCCAAACTTCGGGGTTCACCACAACAACGGACCCCGACCCTTAGCCAAGCCTGCAAGGAAGAAAACAAAAAAACGTAGAGTGAGAAAGAAACCGACGACACTCCGGCGAAGCCAAACCATAACGAAATTAACTTTGAAACCTCCAATCTACACCACGAAAACAATTCTAGTGACCTTTACACACACCGGAGATGGATTTCGACGTTGCTTACACGTCGTACACCGTCGGGTAAGGGAGACAGAACGTCGAATTTTTGAACCCTCTCAGATCCGAGAGTGTGAGGTCCTTACGAACCAAACAAACACCATAAACGGGATTAGGGGGAGGAGGAGACACAATTACTGAGGAGAGAGAGAGATCGCAGAAATTTTTTGTATAACCGGGCGAAGAAGATGAAGTCCGACTCGAGGGCTGGACCCTGCGACCCGAACCGAGTCCAACCCACTCCACTCCAAACCTCGGCCGACGACACCCCCGCGGCCTAGTCGCCTCAGCCCAAACTAGAAAGCAGAATTACGGCCTAACCCATCAGCCGCGACCCGAGACCCGCAAGCCCAATCCAATACCTAGCGCTTACAGCCCAGCCCACCTGGAAACGTTTCCTTTCAGTCCAAGCCCGGCCCACCACTCGCGGTCAACCTAGACCCGGGGCTGCAACCTGAAAATCCGCACGCTCGACCCAACGACCCGCGTCTCGACCCGACAATCTGCGCCTCGACCCGAGACTGCTGCACACGCGTCGCCCTCTGGTTGTGCCACGTGGCACGTCTGCAGCGCGACACCCCCTCGGCTCCAGCGGCTTGATCGGCTCGGCTGCGGCTTCTCAGCTCCAGCGGCTTATTTGGCTCGGGAAGAAGAGAAGCCGAAAGAACCTCTTTCCAAGAAGGGTCGACTACTGGACCCTATGCACTCGAACTACCACTGAGGGAACCTCCTCTACAAGTTGCACCCTCTCCTGAAAACGCACCCCTCCCACAAGCTACACCCCCTCCTAAAAACGCACCTTCCCTGCAAACTACACCCCCTCCTGAAAACGCACCTCCCCCACAAGCTGCACCACAGGCTGGATTGGACCCCGCCACACGATCGGTGTTGGAGTCACTCCAAACAACGATGCAAACAATGTTGGCCACACAACGGGCCACATTGTTAGCTAAGCAACAAGTCGCAGCAATGGCCATGCAACCAGCCAATGCGACGGCCACGCAACCGATCGATGCAGCGGTCACACAATCGGCCAACAACCTACAACTGGACAGAGGGTCAAGTTGGTTAAAAGACTTCAGACGGTATGGCCCCGTCCATTCGTCGGTTCAAAGGAAGATCCCACGGTAGCTTCAATGTGGATCGCAACCATGGAAACGACCTTTTTATCAATGAGATGTCCTGATGACCATAAAGTAGCATGCGCGGCATATGTACTGCAAAAAGACGCAGAAATGTGGTGGGCGGATAATAAATAGAATATCAACCCGGGAGAGGGGATCACAACGTAGGAAACCTTTAAGGAAGGTTTCCTAAAATACTACTATCCAAAGGAAACCCGTATAAAGAAACAACAAGAATTTAACTAACTGACCCAAGGCGAACGCATGATGGATCGGTATGATCAAGAATTCATGAGATTAAGAAGGTTCGCACCGTCACTAGCAGACACTAAAGAGAAACAAACGGAGAAATTTGTGTTGGGACTGAACCCGAAAGCCCGCCGCATGTTGGAGGCATTTAACCCGAAAACTTACGAAGAGGCCCTAAGGATGGCCAAGGCCCTAGAGGAACCTCCAGAAGAGAAAAATCTGGAGCCAACGGTTGTCATAGGAAAGAAACGTCCCATCGAGGTCGAACCCACGAAATTCCAACCACCACTCCAGAGACCTCGACATCAGAACAGGCCACCTACTCCGCCCCCAGTAGCCAAATACCTATTACCGGAAAAATCACTGTGTCGCGACTATGGAAAACAACATCATGGCAGATGTATGGTAGGCTCCGATTGTGTTATAGGTGCGGTCGTGCAGGTCACTTGGCCAGAACTTGCTTTGCATGGGACATGGGAAACCCAAGGGAACCCCAAGGGAACCCCTTAGAGGTCTGGTCATTCGAGAACCCACCACGCAAACTCGCACATAGACCAGGGCATATGCAACGACAAGTAAAGAGGCGGGAACATCTGGCACCGTGGTGACAGGTACGCTTTCTATACTAGGACACTTTGCATTGACGTTGTTTGATTCCAGTTCTACCCATTCGTTTGTTTCTTTGTCATTTGTTAGTCAAGCAGGGTTCATAGTAGAACCCTTAATGCATGTATTATCGGTCGGTACCCCAGTAGGAGTAGACCTGGTTCCTGAAAATAGAGTAAAAGACGGACAAGTGGTAATAGCTGGACGAACCATCAGAGTAGACCTAAAAGTAGTAGATATGACGAATTTTGATGTCATACTAGGAATGGACTGGTCGCCGAAAAATTTGCTAGCATAGATTGCCATAAGAAAGAAGTGGTATTTACACCTCCAAACGGACTTACCTTTAAGTTTAAAGGAACCTTCACAGGCACCACCCCAAAAATAATATCGATGATGAAAGCCAAACGTCGGGTATAACAAGGGGGGTGGACGATTCTAGCCTGTGCAGTAAACACAAAAGGAAAAGAGAAAACAATAGATACGGTACCCATAATAAACGAATTCCACGATGTCTTCCCGGAGGATATTCCGGGAATTCCTCCATTGCGAGCGGTAGACTTCGGAATAGAACTTGAACCAGGAAGGGGACCCATCTCTAAAGCCCCATACCGCATGGCCCTAGCAGAACTAAAAGAACTTAAATTTCAACTCCAAGACTTATTAGACAAAGGCTTCATTCGACCTAGCGTATCTCTTTGGGATGCACCAGTGTTGTTTGTTAAAAAGAAAGATGGTTATATGCGCCTATGCATTGGCTATAGAGAATTAAACAAGAGGACGGTAAGAACAAATACCCATTACCACGCATCGAGGACCTATTTGACCAACTTCGAGAGGCAACAGTGTTTTCCAAAATAGACCTTCGATAAGGATACCATCAAATTAAGATAAAAAACAAAGATATAATGCAAACAACCTTTCGAACCAGATATGGCTATTATGAGTTTGTGGTAATGTCCTTTGGCCTCACCAACGCCCCAGCGGTGTTCATGGAATTAACGAACCGAGTATTCAAGGAGTGCTTAGACACGTTTGTGATCGTGTTCATAGACGACATCCTGATATACTCGAAAACGGACGAAGAACACCAAAAACACCTCCGAAAAGGCCTAACTATTCTAAGGGAGAACAAGTTGTATGCCAAATTCTCCAAATACGAATTTTGGCTACGACAAGTTTCGTTCTTGGGACTCATAGTGTCTAAAGATGGAATTCTAGTAAATCCCACCAAGATAGAAGCCGTCATAAAATGGAAACGCCAACTATGGTCACCGAGATACGAAGTTTCTTGGGATTGGCAGGTTACTATCGAATGTTTGTCCAAGACTTTGCTAGAATAGCCTCGCCTCTCTCCCAATTGACAAAAAAGGGCGTACCTCCCCAACGATAATTGTGAGGCCAGCTTTCAGGAACTAAAACAAAGACTTGTTGGGTTTTATGTCCTAAAACTCATAGTTTGTAAAAAAAAACATATTCTATTTTCAATAAAGTTATTATTGATGTTTATTCAGTAAATATTGTTATTGAATAAAGTGAATTTACGATCATTAATCTAAATCCAATAAACTAAGAATACTCTGGCTATAGTATGATTACTTGAACTATACGTAGAGACATAAGAGTGAATCAAGTTCAATTATATAGTCAAAATGATCTATAGTACAGGGATAAGGCTGAATACCTTATCTTGGGGACACTATGGATGCGGCCTACTTTTGTATATGATATAAATAATGTGATCACTAAATTGTACATGTGGAGACATGTGAGTGGGGGCGTCCTATGCAATGAGTATTGCATAAGATCGGACCATGAAGAAAATCACTCTCACTTTATAATGTCGTTTACTGTTGAGACTGATTTTTTCACTCGTTGACCTAGGTAACTCGACCTTAATCCTGAGCTAACTATGAATTCCTGTTTATTCAAAATTATCCTTAGATTAGCATGGGTGAGAGTGGCCCGAGTTCGCCGACTCAATAAGCCTCCCATTTCAAGGGTAAGACTAGGTGAATAGCTGAGGACATAGGGTGCAAGATATAATTCACTCCTACCCGTTTTTAGGGATAGTAGAGAGATTGTTCCCTTAAGTACTGACTCTAGGTCTTGAACAAGTGGCCCCACCCTCTCATTGGCCCGAGAGGGATTCAGTTTGGTGGTTGGACCACAAACCAATTGTTCATTATAGGATCAATGGGATTTAAGGAACAAGAAGTAACTTTAGGGGTAAAAACGGTAAATTGACCCAGGTCTAGTTACGAACAACCTGTGAAGGATCGACTTACTAATCATGGTTATGTCAATGGACAGAAATATATCTATAATGAGGGGAGTACAACTACTAGGCTATAGTGGAGTGTCCTAGTAGTTAACGAATGTTGGTTAAAAGGTTAATGAGTTTAGCCGGTTAATCTCGGATCGTTGGAGCCCATGATCTGTAGGTCCATTAGGTCCCCTTGCTAGCTCATATAGGACTAAACCTTAGAATGTGACGAGTGAGTTTGAAGTGTTCGAACTCAAATTAGGGAATATGCGCTAAATATATACGATATATTTAACGGTATTTTGATTTAATTACAGATTAAACAAAATGAGAGAATTTGAGATATTTAAATAAGATTTAAATATTTTAATTATGAATAAGGATTCATAATCAATATGAGCCGGAATTTATTGGAATTGACATTTGATTTAATGTTAAATATTAATTAAATTGTTTAATTAATCATTTAATATTATTTTGATTTGAAATTAATTATTTAAATTAATTGTTGAATTAAAATAGAGAAAGTCAAAATGTTAACTTCACTTAATGAAAAAATTCATGTTTGAGTTAGTGGAAGATGAGTGTCAATATATGGTTTAACAAACTTGCATGTTTGCCAATTATCCAAAATCCCACAAATTTGAGTGAAATTTTGAGGGTTCAAAATTTGGTAATCTCAAATTTGCATCAACATGCAAATATCACTCTATAAATAGAGTGATCAAGGTACATGAAAAGTCTTCTTAAAAAACTTGGAGAGATTCTCTCAAAACTCTCTCTTTACATATACTAAATTCTTTTCAAATTTAGTCACTCACTGGATCCCACAATCCCGTTCTAAGGCCGGAGAATAGTAGGGAAGACACTAGTGGTGGTTTGAAACCGGTTGGCGAGGAAAAAGGAATTTGAACTACAAAAGGTTAGTATTCAAACTCATTGAGTTTTAATGCTTTTGATCATGCTAACTAATTTATTTTAATTGATGTACTTAGAGTGACTAAGATCCAAATTGCTTCTACATGTGTTATATTAACACTATGAGACTAGTGTCCTCCCCAATGCTCACGGTCCCAGAAAGCGTTGCGGGATACGTGATTTACAGTGATGCATCTAAAAAAGGGCTAGGTTGTGTACTGATGCAACATGGCAAGGTTGTTGTATATGCGTCACGCCAATTAAAAGATTACGAGAAAAACTATCCTACACATGATTTGGAGTTGGCGGCGACGGTGTACGTGTTAAAAATTTGGCGACCCTACCTGTATTACAAAATGACTCAAATTTACACAGACCATAAAAGTCTAAAATACTTGTTCACACAAAAAGAATTGAACATGGGACAACGTTGATAACTAGAGCTGGTAAAAGATTATGACATAGATATCCAGTATCACCCTGGAAAAGCAAACGTAGTCGCTGACGCACTAAGTCGAAAAACAGTACACTCATCGGCCCTTATCACAAGGGAGCCATGAGTGCGAGCTAATTTCGAATGAGCTAGCATAGCGGTAGTAACCAAGGAGGTTATAGCCTAAATAACTTGACTAACAGTGCGTCCCACACTCAGACAGAGGATCATAGACTCACAACGTGAGGACCCTAGCCTAAACAAAATCCTAGACCAGTTGACAGTAGGCCCAGTGGACGGTTTTTCTAAGTCAACAGATGAAGGACTATTATGTCAAGGACATTTAAGTGTCCCAGCTGTGAGCGAAATAAAGAATGAAATTCTAACTGAAGCACACAACTCACCCTTCTCGATACATCTAGGCGATACAAAGATGTCAAGACCTGAAACAACACTTCTGGTGGCGGAGTATGAAAAAGAATATCGCGGAATATATGAGTAAATGTCTGGTGTGCCAACAAGTAAAAGCCCCTAGGCAGAAAACCGCCGGACTACTACAACCTCTAAGTATACCAGAATGAAAATGGGAAAATATTGTTATGGATTTCATAGTAAGCTTACCCAAAACACTAAAGGGTCACACGGTAATTTGGGGGATTGTCGATCGTCTAACCAAGTCGGCCCACTTCCTACTGGGAAAGACAACATATACAGTAGACAACTAGACTCAACTATATGTGAAAGAAATTGTGAGGTTGCATGGAGTCCCGATATCAATAGTGTCAGATCAGGACCCGCATTTTACGTTGGCCTTTTGACGCAGACTCCAAAAAGCGTTGGGTACCCGCCTCGACTTTAGCAATGTCTTCCACCCACAAACTGATGGCCAAACGGAATGATTAAACCAAATCCTAGAAGACATGCTTTGGGCATGTGTTATGGATTTCACAGGGAGTTGGGACACTAAACTACACTTAATGTAATTCTCATACAACAACAGTTTCCAAGCAACAATCGAGATGATGCCGTTTGAAGCATTATATGGAAAACGGTGTAGATCCTCATTGTGCTGGTACGAAGTAGGAGAACAAGAACTGGTAGGACCCGAGTTGGTCCGCATCACTAACGAGGCGGTATAGAAAATTAGAGCAAGGATGCGCACCGCACAAAGTAGGTAAAAGAGCTACGCAAACGTTAGGCGTAGGAACTTAGAGTTCGAAGAAGGGGACCCAGTGTTCCTAAAAGTAGCTCCTATGAAAGGCGTTCTAAGATTCGGGTGTAAGGGAAAGCTAAGCCCCCGCTTTATCGGACCTTTCGAAATCCTAGAAAGAATAGGTTCAGTAGCATATAAACTAGCCTTACCACCTGCACTCTCGAGCATACACGATATGTTCCATGTGCCTAGAGGAAATATATTACAGACCCTACGCACATGATAGACTACAGACCCCTCGAGATCGAGGAAAACTTAAGTTATCAGGAGAACCCGATTAAATTCCTAGCTTGGGAAGTGAAAGCCTTACGTAATAGAAACATAGGTTTCGTCAAAGTATTGTGGCGAAATCACCAAACCGAGGAAGCGACGTGGGAATGAGAAGAGGAAATAAAAGAAAAATACTCCGAATTGATCCAAGAGTTTGAGACTTTCGAGGACGAAAGTTCTTTTTAGGGGTAGATAATGTAACGGATCAGAAAAAAAAATTTCGTGGTTGTCGGTGAGACCGAAATCTCCAGCAAACGCCGGAGTTTTCGTTCTCACACGACCCACAAGCTCGCTAAACTTTGGGGGTCACCACAACAACGGACCCCGATGCTCAGGCGAAGCCAAACCATAACGAAATCGACTTCGAAACCTTCGATCTACACCACGAAAACAATCTCAGTGACCTTTACACACACCGGGGATAGATTTTGACGTTGCTTACACGTCGTACACCGTCGGGTAAGGGAGACAGAACGTCGAATTTTCGAAACCTCTCAGATCCGAGAGTGTGAGGCCCTTACGAACCAAACAAACACCATAAATGGGATTAGGGGGAGGAGGTGACACAGAAACTGAGGAAAAAGGACGTCGAAACGACGTTACCGAGGAGAGAGAGAGATTGCCAGAAAATTTCATATAACCGGGCGAATAAGACGAAGTCTGACCTGAGGGCCGGACCCCGCGACCCGAATTGAGTCCAACCCACTCCACTCCAAACCTCGGCCGATGACACCCCCGCGACCCAATCGCCTGAACCCAAACTAGAAAGCCCAATTACGGCCTAACCCATCAGTCGCGACTTGAGACCCGCAAGCCCAATGCAATACCCCACGCTCACAGCCCAGCCCATCTACAAACGTTTTCTTTCAGTCCAGGCTCGGTCCACCACTCGCGTCTGTTAGATAAAACCTGAGTTTTTCCTTATTTAGATTCACACGATTACATCAATTCTCCGTCTGACCATTTGACAAACACGTCGAATGGATTAGCCAATTCTTAGACGACAATTTTATAGGAAATGACACAGATTCAGTTGACCACTTTCCAGCCATTTTTTAGGATAGGTTATATTTAAATAGGAAATCTATTAAGAAGATTTCACAACTTGATTTTAAGCGCAGTCAAAATTTCACCTTCTCTCTCTTTGTTATTTTTACGCATTTTATTTTTTCTTCCAACAACCTCGTCGAAGATTTCCTCTCACCGAGAAAAAGGGATTTCCCTGGATGATTATCGAAATCCAACAAGTGGTATCAGAGCCAAGTTGAAGCCATCGGTGTATATCATTGCGGAGGAGCCATCCTATCAACAATCATGTTGAATAGCTCAAGTGGTTAGAGTGTTGACCTAACAACACACAGATCTTAAGTTCGAGTAGAAGAAAATGCAAAGTGCGAAAATAAGCACATCGTGGGGTCCATCTCAAGCAGGCTCGCTCACTCCTCCACGTCACCGCCAAGTGCCGGCATCTCTATCACCACCACGAAGAGGCTGACGTTGTGATGACGGGCGTCGAGGTGTCGTTGAGCGAGTGATCAAGGAGACAACGACTGTCGTCGTTCAGTATCCGATATTGACAAGATTCAACTATAATGAGTGGACCTTGTTGATGCGCGTCAACCTACAGGCGCAAGGGTTATGGCACGCTCTTGAGCCAGAGGAAGGAACAAATCGTGCACCGGCGATGATGTCTTCGACACGGGGGCAACAAACCATATATGACCGGGGCCAAGTCTGCGTTCTCCGAGCTTGACTCGGGGATTCGTGGGACGATGAAAATTCGGCGACGGTTACGTCGTCGAGATCGAAGGTTACGGCACCATCCTATTCGTCGGCAAGGGAGGCAATCATCACAAGCTGACCGGCGCTACTTCATCCCGAGACTCAAGGCTAATATTGTGAGCCTGGGTCAACTCGATAAGGCCGGCGTCCACATTTCCATCAAACGCGGGCTACTTAGGATCGACGACGGTTGCTCACGCAAACACGTCGAATGGGCAATTTTATAGGAAGTGCCTGGGTCAACTCGATAAGGCCGGCGTCCACATTTCCATCAAACGCGGGCTACTTAGGATCCGCGATGGTCGACGACGGTTGCTCACGCAAGTTCGGTGCACGGCAAACTAACTGCCTTTACATCCTAAAGCTGGAGATAGAGCAACCAGTCAACTTCTCGGCCAGGTACCGGAAGATGGAAGATATTAGGAAGAGGTGAACCACCTGGACTGATGGCGCGCCAACTCGAAGAAGAGGCGGCCTAACAAGACGTGGAGTCTGGAGGACATGCCGCCAGGGACACCGAGCCATAGGGCTCAAAACGGAGTTCAAACGAAATAAGAGGAGATTGTTAGATAAAACCTGAGTTTTTTCTTATTTAGATTTACACGACAAACACGTCGAATGGATTAGCGAATTCTTAGACGGCAATTTTATAGGAAGTGGCACATTCTTAGACGGCAATTTTATAGGAAGTGGCACAGATTCAGTTGACCACTTTCCAACCATTTTTTAGGATAGGTTATATTTAAATAGGAAATCTCTTCCGAAGATTTCACAGCCTGATTTTAAGCGCAGTCAAAATTTCACCTTCTCTCTTTGTTATTTTTACGCATTTTATTTTTTCTTCCAACAACCTCTTGTCGAAGATTTCCTCTCACCGAGAAAAAGGGATTTTCCTGGCTGATTATCGAAATCCAATAGCGTCAACCCATACCAGCGACTGCAACCCGAAAACCCGCACGCTCGACCTGATGACCCACGCCTCGACCCGAGACTACTGCACATGCATCGCCCTCTGGTTGTGCCATGTGGCCCGTTTGCAGCGTAACACCCCCTCGGCTCCAATGGCTTGATCGGCTCTAGTGCTTTATTCAACTCGGGAAACCTATTTTTGACCTTTTTGGCATCGTTCCGATCCTTCCAGACTTGATTTCGACCCCGTTTAAGGTAAAATAGATCATTTTAAGGTTGTATTTCACAAATTCAAGTTGAAAATTAATTGTGTTTGTGAAATACTAACGAAGGTGTCGAATGATCAAATAGGAACCAACCACCAACGGAAGCGTAGGACGTATACGAGGAGCTAGGAGCTTACGTTTATATTTTAGGGAGTATTTCGGATAAGGCCTACCAAGTAAGTGGCTCACCCATTGTAGGTTATGCGTTGTATGTTGTGTGTTGGCATGTGCCCGTGGATTCGCATGTGTCATTAAATTGTATGCTAGATTGTTATACTTGAATACGTACGCTTGTGATGTGTGAATGTATGCTGTTTAGTATGATGTGATGTGCTATGTTTATGACGTTTATGATATTTCTGGATGATTCTGGCATGAATTGTACTAAAATTTTGATTGTAAACAGCATGAAATGTATGACATGATACCACGATAAACGACATGAAATGTAACCCCGTTAGGATTATGTATGATACGTAGACTGAAAAATGAGAAATGACATGTTAAGCATGAAAGATGATAGCGGGGTTATATTCGTTAATGATAAAACGTAAAAATATTAGGGACCTCATGCATTATGTGTGCTCATGCATTTGGGGGGATATCCCTATTCCATGATGAGGGTACGGATGCGTACACCTAACGGTAGGGGTGCGTTCGTTATGCCTTGCATAGCGCTGCCGTGATGGTTATTAGTTGTAACGAGTGTTCGGCCTAAGGAGCTTCCCAGAGTATGCTCACCTGACAAGTAAAGTGGCCCAACAGTGTGCGAATTAACTGATGAGCCCATACCCGCACGTATGAACTGTGTGTAGAGTATATGGTACACGTCCAAATTACCCGTTAAGACAGCACCGTAGGAAGATAGATTGAAAGATAGGTCCCTTCATCTCATTTGCATGTGATTGTTGCATAATCCCGATAGGGGGTCACTTACTAAGTATTATAGAAATACTGAAGCATCGTGCTACCACATTTTCAGATGAAGGCAAGGTATCCATGTGAGACCGATGGCAGCACCGCACATCCCGGGATTGTGGCACATGCATAGAATAGTTGCTTTCCATTCGTAGTATAGGTTAATATAGGTTGAATTTCATTTGTATTCGTAGTATAGGTTAGTATAGGTTGAATTCCGGTTTGCATCATTAGTATAGGTTGAATTCCTGTTTGCATCATTAGTATAGGTTAGTATAGATTGAATTGTAACCTCATAATAAATCATAGGGTAGTATAAGACATTTATTTCAGAGTTGTTTTTTTTTTCCTTTCTTTCTCTTGTATTCGTTATTCATGAGGTAATAAAATGCAAACTTATATAGCATTTATGATAAGAGCCCATTTAAGGTAAATTCCGCATTTAAAGTTGACCTTAGATTAAATAAGTAAAATTTAAGGTCGTTACACTTGAATTTGGGGAAACGCTGGCTAAGGCCAACCAAGTAAATGACCTTACTATCAGTTTGGTTATAATTGTATGTTATATGATGACATGTGTTCGTAGCTTCACACGTGTCATATGCTCATATATCTTAACAATTAGGAAATGATACGTGTACGATATGATATGTGAATGTTATGCTACATGTGATGAAATCATATGTTTACAATATGATATGTTAAGATATGATATGCTTGACGACATGCTCGTGATATAATATATAAATGTTATAATATATGATATGATATAATGTGTGCATAATATGATATGATACATTAGAAGACATGATAAGTTTATGATATGACATATGTTTGACATGACTAGATATATGATACGATAGACATGCAATATGATGTATTAGCATAATGCACAACCTCGATATATGCATGGAAAGTATGATAAAATGATATGATACAAAGGAAGGCGGAAGTGGCATTATTGTACATGATAATGAGGAAAAATGTTCATGCATAGGGGGATACCCCTTCTTTTACGATGGTACGGATGCGTACACTACGAGGCAGAGAAACGATCATTATATTTATTATAATGTTGCAACGATCGCTATTCCTAATGAGTGTCCGACATCAATAGCTCCAGAGAATGCTTGCTCGATAAGAAAGGGGCTTAAGAGGTGTGCAAACTGACTAGTGGGTCTATACTCATTCCTGGACCGTGTGTAGAACAGTAAGTACACATCCAATTACCCGCTTAGGATAGTCGCCTAAGGAATATATACTGGTATGATAGGTCTCACTCATGATTATACGTGCGTGCATCTAACTTCAATAGCGGGATCACTGCTGAGTATTTCTTAAACTACTCAAGCCATATGTTACTCTTATTTTTTTTAAGTAAAGGCAAGACTTCCTGTACGGTTGACGGTGACATTGCAACTCAAGAGACCATGGCACATGCATAGAGTAGTTTGAAATTTAAATTTCGTAGACTATAAGTTAGTATGCGTTTAATTTCGTAGCATATAGGTTAGTATATGACATTTTTACTTTATGTTATTTCAATTTATGTTACTTTATTTAAAGACGTTCTAGAAAACAAGTAAATCCATAGACTATGTTTTCATAATAAAGTTTTGAATGAAGTATTTCTGTAAAATATCTATGATATGTATACCGTAACGACTTTAGGTTAAGTAGAAATCTAGGGTGTGACAAAATTATATTAGGACCTCTCAATGTCAAATAAATTTGTGAATACAAAAAATGTTAAATAGCCAATAAATAAAGATCTATTAAACACAAAATAAAAAATTTAGAATTTATTATATCATGATGTATTAAACATAAAATTAAAAATCACTCCATTAAACTATCTTTAAAAATTAATAAATAGGTCCTTAAATTTTCAATATTTAAGAACGCACTAAACTTTGAAGCATCTAATAGATTCACGATCTTTATAGCATCTAATACTTAAATTTTCAATCTCTTGTTTCGTAAATTTTTTTTAAAAAAGCTTCACAAAATATAGATGATTAATACATATTCTTTCCAAGTTTATATCTCCATGTTTTGAATAGGAGCGTTAAAAGAATTCAATGACCCAAAAACCCTATCAAACCTAACCTAACCTACCATTTGGGTTGAGATATGAACTTAAATGAATTGAGTTCAAATAAATAAAAACTTAAATTGGTTTATAGGTTTTTTAAAAACTAAAACTAGATTGGATTGAATCCAATCAACGGTTGATTTTTGAATATATATACATATAAATATATACATTTTTCTTATTATACAAATAATGCATACATATATTTATTTATTTTTATTTAATTTCATAAATATTTTTTAATTACTTGTACTCCAATAATTAAAAAATAATTTTTAAGTAATTTTTTAAAATATATATTAAAATTGGTTTGAAAATAAATAAATAAATAAATGTGTTACGAACCTAACTGAGGAATCCGTATTTAGGGACTAAGTTGTAATTTAAACCCAATTTAAATTTGGTATAAAAAAAACCTAAACCCTACAATCCTTCCTCTTTCCCCACCCCACTTCTGTCCTTCAGTTTTGTTATATTGTTACCGCAGTCGAACGCCGGCACCCCTCACTGTCCCATTCAGTTTCTTTCTTCTCTCCCTCTCTGCTGCAGCCGTAAGCTGCTGGCTATCCAGCATCCCTCCACTGCCCCCACGGGTTCTTTTCCTTCTTCTCTCCCTATATCTTTCTGCTGCAACCGCACGCCGGCGAGCCACCCTCGTGTTCTGCCGCAGCCGCATCAGTGTCGACTACCTTCTTTTGCAGCTGTCTGTCGCCGTGGTACACTCCAGTCTTCCCCCACACTTTCCATCTTCTTCCAGTCGCTCGCCGTCGAGGTCTTTTGGGTTGAACCAACTCCGGGTAAAATTTGAATTAGGTCATTTTTAATATAAAATCCTTCCATTGAATGCCAATCATATTTATGAAGGATCTTGATGACTCTAGGAACCTTAAAAGTTATTTTTATGGATTCCAAGAGTGCTGTTGTATCTTTTTGGATTCTTTACTGGGAGACTGGGTCGGATTATTCCCTTAAGACGGTTTCCGTAGAAGCATATACTCGTTGTTTTAGAGTTCCCTCTTGTAAATTTTTTTTTTTTTTTTTTGGTAGCGGGAGACACAAGAATGTAAAATTCAAATATGTATTCAAAACGACATAAAATTAGTTCAAAGGTAATATCCACGGAGTCAAAGTAAAAATGGTTTACTAATCGAGGGTAGCATTTAAAATAATAATAAAAGGACAAGAAAGAAGACTACTCGATCTTATGGGCAACCCTCGTAGTTGCATGGCTTTGCATGCCTCCGCCATTAACAGCTCTACACTCCATCTGACAAAAAAAAAAAAAAAAAATGATAAAATAAGATGAGATGAGTATAAATACTCAGTAAGAAATCTACTTGTAGTCTCTTAGAAAACTTAGGCTATATGCTCGTAACTGTCGTAGAGGTCACCAACCTGTGGTTAAAGTTTGTACTAACCTTTGTAGGTCACTATGTAACTAAACCCTCATTAAAGGAGTATTCTAACCCTCTTAGGTTCATAAATTGGGTTTTTTTTTTTTTTTTTCTCTCTCTTGGCTCTAGGTTTCACATATGTTTAGGTCCTTCGTCGGTCTTGCGCGAAGTGCGCCTCAAGTCGCTGTCGCCCATGGAAAGGCCCTAGGGTAATACTCATAGTACTTGAGGAGCCCTTTTTGCTCTAACATGGTAACCATACTCCATACATGTCTACCTACTGAGCGAAGGGTTCTCCCTAGTGGTGTTGGGCAACATCTACTTGCTCTAAGATTAGTAAACTACCTGTACTTTGCCTTTCCAGGCTGGAATAGTAACTACCTGCTCATGTACCCTTCTTGGATTAGAACAATAAAACTACTTGTCTTAGGAACAATAGCTATTTGTTACTTTACCTTTTTAGGCTAGAACAGTAAACAACCTGTCACTACGCCATGTAGGTTAGAACAGTAAAAATGCCATGGCTCCCCACTAGGCACTGCCGATAGTACTTCAATAGTATACCTTATGTGACTCCTGGAATCCACCATATGTGACAATTAAGCCATGTGTAACAAGTAGTCCCTAACCCCTGTTTGGTTTACGAATAGGGTGCATAGCGATAGTCTAACTCATAAGTGTTACAGGCTATCCAAACCCTAAATCATGCATAATGAACGTATAAAGGCATACAACATGCTCATTATGCTCATTCAGTGATAATAAACCAACCTCAACATACTGGAAAGCATAAAAGTCTAATAAACTATCAGAGTTCACAAATCATGCGTGTGGAAGCTATTATAACTGTAGTTAGAATTGAATTATAAACTATTCACATTATCTAAACTTAATTATCACGAGGCTAGATCAATTAGGCTTCTAATCATGATACTCGGGCATTTTTCCTTGATCCTAATCGACTCCTACAACTATTTCTTATAACTTGCTCCATGTGGTTACTTTCTTGTTTGTCCACTTCTCGAGCTTGGTTCGGGTCTTCAAGTTCTCCAGAATTTCTCAATATGCCCTAAATTAAGTCAAAAGAATATAACTGGTGAAAATGACTTGAAGAACGAATTCCAAGAAGCTTCAAATTCTTTAAAAAAGGGATGTAGGCTGAGAAACTAATGGTTGACTATACGGTTATCTTTTCCAACTTGTGTGCGTGCCATTTTGTTTTTCTTTCTACTCTTTTTATTTTTTTATTTTTTTTCTTTTTGCAAAAAAAATTCTTTTATTTATTTTCTTAAAACTCTAGATGTTTTACCTTTTTTACTTCCTCGAGTCAATGACCACGTTACGACAGCTAAGTTTCTAATGGAATTTGAGCATGGAAAAGACCCTCTAATTGATTTGTTGTTAAGTCTGCTAAAAAACATTTTCTAGGAAAGAGGTGAAGAGTGGATCGAGTGAATATATAGGGATCAGGGACTTACTAGAGAAGGATCTCATCTAGATGACAGAAGGATTTTTATTTATTTGTTTATTCTCTAGATTCCAATGATTCAGTTGTATCTTTTTTAATTCCTCATTGGTAGAGAGGCTGAGTCGCATTATTTTCCTTGGACGGTTTCAATAGTAGCATCTACACGTGTATTAGTTCCCCTATGTTTCCCCTTTGTTGTCAGCGCCAATGCAAACTCATTCATATTATGAAGAAATCAAAATGATGTATATCGAGTTCTTGTGAATATATAAGTCAGAGATGAGTGAAGAAAGGAATTAGCACGTATTGAATTTGAAGAAAAATTAATGGAAAAAATGGTGTTTCAATTGTGTTGTATGCACATTATTTCTTTTCGAAGGATGCTGTTTTAGCACATTGTTATGGCCTATTATCTTATGTTTAGCTATTGTTTTTTCTTTTCTCCCTTTGAGAGGTTTTCCTTGAACTTTTTGTGTTGTATGCACATGAATGTGTATGTACTTTAGTGCATTGTTCTATTTGGTTGTATGTAGTGCATTTTTTTGTGGTGAACCTTGGAAGGGAATCAGTAGTACTAACTTATATGTAAATAGTGTTTAAGTTTCTAATATTGATAGTTGCTGGAAATTATGTTTTTTTTTTCAACCTTAATTTTAGTGTTAGGAAATGTCAGATGAGTACTTGAACCACTATGAAAAATAAAAGAACACCGTCAATGGCATGTTGACACATTATTTTCTATGAATCAATGTGATAATTTTTCTGAAGAATATATTATGTGTTCATATATATATATATTTCTTGAATGAGAGGTGGATGCTTTTGATAGACCCCTTTTCTTTTTATGTTTTGTAGTTCTTGCTAGCAATTTTTGGGTTTTGTAAAACAAGGGAGTGGAATTATACTCCCAAAAACTCATGGTCTATTTTTCCTGACAGGCAGGTCAACTTGCTATTTTACCTCTTATTTGAGTCCATTTTTGACAAAACTTCATTATCTTTGTTTATATATATATATATATATATAATCTCAGGTGAGGTTGTGTTGCATAAAGGATTTTGAGACGCTACAGGCTCCAAGTGAGCAGACATGGGAGTTCCAGCCTTCTATAAGTGGTTAGCGGAGAAGTATCCATTGGTAGTTGCGGATGTAATAGAGGAAGCACCCGTTGTAATAGATGGCGTCGCCATTCCAGTTGATACAAGCAAACCCAATCCAAACAATCTTGAATTTGATAACCTCTACCTAGACATGAATGGCATTATTCATCCATGCTTCCACCCAGAAGATAGGGTAAACATTTGACGCATATATTCAGTTCTCTCTCTCTCTCTTCTCGCATCATATAGCTATGTCATTTGTGGTGTTTCATTTTAGATAACATTGTAAATTTGTGGCGGAGAGTGCCAAGCTTTAATTTAATAAATTTAAGCAACGTTGGTCAGGATCAATTTTTCTTTGATGAAAAGGGAGATAACATAGTCAGTCCACGTACAACCTGATGAAGAATTTCTTTCACTTGATGTCAAGTCAAGGGACCAAAGCCAATAAATTTGGGCTAGTAATCTCACATGCTAGAATAAGTAATTGTACTTTCAGTTTAGGAACATGCCTATTCTCCACGGAAGAAAAGCCTAATACATTTAAATTTCTTTGTCGTCTAATATATATTTTTTTTGATGTTGCTTGATCGTTCTATTTTACTGGTGCAGCCTTCTCCAACAACTTTTAGCGAGGTATTTCATAGCATGTTTGATTATATTGATAGGCTTTTTGTCATGGTCCGGCCTAGAAAATTGCTATACATGGCTATTGGTGAGTTCCCAACTTTATTTATTTATGTTTTGTTGCTTCAAATTGGTTAGACGAAGGAGTGGTAATGTTTGTTTTTAATGTTTATTGCCTGTTGAAATGAATGTATAGATGGTGTTGCCCCTAGGGCAAAAATGAATCAACAGCGATCTCGACGATTTAGAGCTGCAAAAGATGCAGTAGAAGCGGTATGTGCTTTTTTTTGATAGTCTTTTACTGGGTTGAAGGGTGTAAACCACCTTCCTGACTATTACATGTCTAATAAGTTCCTTGACTACCACTTGTATTAGATGATATGGTTGTAACTTGTACTTTACAGTTCTAGATTTGATGGTATTGAGTCTTAAGTTTATAGAGAGTTCAAGTTGATTTTTCAAAATTAGTACATGTCAGACATTGCATTGACTGTGCCCCTCTCCTTTATCACCTCCAGTTGGAGTGTTTTGTTAAATTCATTTCAAGGAAGCTTTTTGTATCTTCCATTCATTTGAATGAACTTCTAGTTAGTAGAGTTGGGTGCTAAAATCCTGTTTTTATTTATTACAAATATGTTTTGCGTATAAAAAAGTTGGTAGGATATTGCTTTTGGCTATTTCTTTTCCTGCCTTAGTATGATGTATAATTGAAGTGTTCAACTGCATCAACTTCACGTGAACGATTATGTACAAAGAAGATAATCTCCTGGTATGAGCATTTAATAAACTATGCTTTTTTTTTTCTCTTAGGCTGCTGAAGAGGCACGATTAAGACAGGAGTTTGAGAGGGAGGGACGAAAGCTTCCTCCAAACGAAGAGTCACAAGTTTTTGATTCCAATGTGATCACTCCTGGAACTGACTTTATGTCTGTTCTTTCGGTTGCTTTGCAGTACTACATTCATCTTAGACTAAATAACGACCCAGGTTGGAAAGGTATTAAGGTAAACATGACATGAGTATTACTTGTATTCTAAAACCGGTAGTTTCACTGAATAGCGAATCCAGTTTTGCCCGATTTTAAGTGCTTTTAAAATGTGAAGGTTATTCTTTCTGATGCCAATGTTCCGGGTGAAGGGGAGCACAAAATAATGTCCTATATTCGTCTTCAGAGAAATGTTCCTGGTTTTGATCCCAATACTCGTCACTGCCTGTATGGTTTGGTATATATTTTTTTCTCCATGCTTATTTTATGTAATTCACATACCTCTTGATTGTATGTGTTTGTTTAAAATTAGTTTTCATGATTTCATCACCTGGTTGTTGAATACAGCGCATCACTTGATTTTATAATTTCAGGATGCAGATTTGATAATGTTAGCTTTGGCTACCCATGAAGTCCATTTTTCAATAATGCGTGAGGTTTGTATTTTTGCTTATATTTTGGCTACGCTGCTGCAGTTTTTGGAGAATTTGGTATCACTCCCTTCCTGAGGACATGGCACATGTTCATTATTTAAAATATTCAATGTATGTGCATTATACTTCATGAACCAATAACAACCATTGTTTCTTGGTAAACTTCAGATCATGTTCACTCCTGAACAGCAAAAAAAGTGCTTTCTAGCTGACCGTAAACGTAAAGCAAAGAGAAAGGCCAGTGAGTTTGATGTGAAAGGGGAAGGTGTAGTTAAAAAGCCTTACCAGGTAGGATTTCCTCATATTTGTTCTTTGTTCTCTGGTGGAATAATAGGTCAAATTCTTTATGTGCTATTTCTGTTATTCACTTTGTATGGTCCTTTTATTATGCAGTTTCTCCATATATGGATACTTAGAGAGTACTTGGAACGTGAGATGTGTATTCCTAATGCTTCCGTTGAAAGCGACATTGAACGCATTGTGGATGATTTTGTGTTCATGTGTTTCTTTGTTGGTAATGACTTTTTACCTCATATGCCCACATTAGAGATTCGGGAGGTAGAGTCCATACTTGAACTTACCATTTATAAGTTAATGAAGTTTTGTTGACTTCCAAATGGAATTGTTCTATTCAAGATTTCGGGAATTCCATTTTTTTTTCTTTTCTAAATTTTATTATTTTTGCATGTTTGATTTCAGTTAACTTGTCAGCTCTTTGTTAAGGGTAAAAGAATTTTTTTAGGGAAGTGAGCGTTCAGCTTGTTAGCCTTTATGAAGAATGAAAAAGCAGATATATAGAGGAATGTTGCTACTGAGGAAGAAAATTAAAAAAATATTGATAATCTCATAACTTGGAACAAAAAAAGTATTATAAGTGTACACCATTAAACAAAAGTCGTGTTTATGGAAGTTACGTGTAGAGGTTGATTATTGTCAGCCTTTTAATCCAAGGTTCGATCAGCTATATGAGCAAAAAGTTGTATATTTTGTCTTGGACATCAAATGTTGGTCGATGTGGTTCCGTCTTGACAGATATATGCTAAGAGGTTTAGGTGTCTTTTCTTCTTGCATTATAAGTATTCTAAGAATTTGGATTGTTTTTAGGTGCAAGTTAGAATGGAGGTATTATTTTTTTGTTCTTTAATTCCAGGGTGCAATTGACTTGCTATTGACTGTGTATAAGAAGAAAGTAAGGGAAGTTGGTGGGTATTTGACTAAAGGAAGCAAGGTAATTTTTTTTCCTTTTTGGTTTTTTGATTTTATGCTATAATTTACATTAACATCTGTGAGCTCAGGCATGAAATGCTTTACTGTGGGTCTTATGTCAGCCAAATTTGCGCATAGTGGAACAATTTATTCAAGCTGTTGGAAGTAATGAAGATAACATATTCCGAAGAAGAGCTAAACGGCATAAGGTTCTCTTCTTTCTTATGTATACATGTTCCGTTACATGTTTTATACGTTATTTATCCCATCATCTTTCTCGTTTTGAGGTGAGAATTAGGGAGTTTTTTTTGTTCTTTTTTTCAGAGGTGAGGATTAAGAAACAAAATTTCATATAAGATAATTTACTAAAAGTCTTTTATTTCTAGTTAATTTGTAGATTACATCTCATATTGATTGTATTCCTATGTGATATCCTTTCTATTCTCTCACTGTTGGTCATCTTTTATAAATTCAGAAGCAGGCAGGCAGGATAAAGCTCGCTAAAGCTCTGACAAGAAGAGGAGATGATGCAGGGCCTTGGGTTCAACCATCCCTAGTTGCAGTTGCTCGTTTTCATAGTTCTCGTCTAGCTTCAGGTCCTTATCCTTCGCCATATGGACAATCAAGAAAAGCCACGTCCAGATTCTCAGGACTGAAAAATAAGAATATGCAACGTCCTAACAAAGTTGCACGTCTATCGTCTGGGGATTCTATTGGTTCTGCTATCGTTGAAGCAGAAAACACTTCGGAAATAGATGTACGTTTCCGTGCTTAGGGCGTAGTTCATTGTTAATGACTTCCATCAGCCATTTTTTAGGACTATTTTCTATGGATAACCTGTAATTGGTATGGGCCTTGCCGGCATGAGTTTTCATTTAGACCATTAAGAAGGTCTAGAATGCTAATTATATCTAATTTTTGTTTATCTTCTAGATCCATGAGAACAACAAGGAATTGAAGACAAAGCTTAAGGAGTTTCTGCGTGAGAAGTCTGATGTTTTCAACGCTAATGATTCAGAAGTAGACAAGGTTTGTATCTAGTAATGCTAATAGTCTAATCATAGTTGTATAGTACAATAATCAATATGTTAAAGTTCATCTCATAAGCTGAATGAATGTTGGTGGTCAGATTAAATTGGGCATACCTGGGTGGAGAGAGAGGTATTATAATGAGAAGTTTTCTGGAAATACTCCCGAGGAACTCGATGACATACGAAATGATGTTGTAAGTTATTAAGCGAATTTCTAGTGATTTCTTAATGTTTTTTTTATCTTCTGGAATTGTAGGCTAATTTTTGTTGTTTTCCTGGCAGGTTTTGAGGTACACAGAAGGCCTATGTTGGATTATGCGCTATTATTACGAAGGCGTTTGTTCTTGGCAATGGTGAGGTTTTTATTCTCGTTTCTTTGGCGCTTTTGTCATCTTTTATTTTTCGTGTTATTGCTTATTATTGTCTAAGATAAATGGACGTCTTAAAATGAGTAGCAGAATCTAAATTGAAACCGGTTGTTATCTTCTCATCTGTTTTCCTCTTTCTAGATTCTGCTACAATTTTTTTTACCTGCCTATGTGTCTCTAGCACGTCGTTAAATGACGTGACAATCATGGGTTTGGAGTGCATCTATCGGCCGTGGGTTTAGACTGCATATCTTTACGCGTCTGTGTAATCTCAATTACTTATCTCTGATGAAGTGAATGTATTTAGTTCTTATTCTCGTGATTTTCGTTTTGATGTTTACTAATGCCATTTTCTTCTTCAGGTTTTATCCATATCATTATGCACCATTTGCTTCTGATCTCAAAGGTCTTGATAAGCTGAATATATCATTCACTCTAGGCACTCCCTTCAAGCCATTCAATCAGCTACTGGGTGTCTTCCCTGCTGCTAGGTCTGTGCTAATTTCTTTCAAATTAAATGGAATTTCCATTTATTAGAGGGTTCTTACATTGAACTGTATGCAGTGCACACGCACTCCCGGAGCAGTATCGGAAATTGATGACGGATCAGAACTCGCCTATTGTTGATTTCTATCCTAATGGTACAAAATCTGTTTAAAAATGACTGCGTTATGGTTATCAAGTTTTGTCTCCCCTCTAACTTTTGTTTGATGCGACAGATTTTGAAGTGGATATGAATGGTAAGCGGTTTTCCTGGCAGGTTGGTTGCTTTCACCCCTTATTTTATTCTTTAATTTGATGAATTGGCTTTAGTTATGTTATGCGTTGTTGCTTCTTTTTAAATAATTTGTTCAAACTATTCTGCAGGGAATTGCGAAGTTGCCTTTCATTGATGAAACCCGCCTTCTTGCAGAGGTTGAAAAAGTCGAGCATACATTGACGGTGTGTTGCTAACTTGTGGTTCAGACATCCTTGATGAGGTCTAGATGATCCATATCCCTGTTTCTCTTTGAATAATTAACTTCTTACATTTCTGCAGCAAGAAGAAGTGCGGAGAAATAGTGTGATGTTTGACATGCTTTTTGTCACATCTTCTCACCCCCTCTCTGTTAGTATATACTCGCTCAACGACCGCCGTAAGCTGACGGGAAGAAAACGTAATCGGGTTAAGGAAAAAATAAACCCTGAACTTAGGTTTGTATCATGTAAAATCTTTCCTTTACGAGCATATTAATATGATCATGATGGGATCATGATGGGCACAATCACACCTTCCCCTTGTTAGCATGCAAGTTCATCAAATCTGATTAACTTTAAGACAAATATGTATTGTATGGTTCATTTTGATGCTTTGTACAAGTTTTTGGGAAGGTTCTCTGGACTCCGATCTGGTTTCTAGGAAACTCCTTGGGTTCTTTACACCATTATGCTTAATTTCTCATGGAAATTTTGTTGATATTCACGTTCTTTGTAGAAGTTAGTTAATTCTGATTTGATTAAGCGTTAGCTGCAGTGAAGGAATGAATGGTTATCTCTTTCCATGTTCGGGAGAGTTGTGCCCTCAAATATTCAGGTCTCCAGTTGAGGGCATGGAGGATATTATGAACAACCAAGTCATGTAAGAGTCTTGAGTACTTTATTTGATTTAACAAAACTACTCATCATGGTTTCTCCTTTGTTTCTTTTTCTTTCAAATCTAGATGTGCTATATATCGGCTTCCGGACCCACACAAGCATATCACTAAACCGCCTGCTGGGGTGAACTTTCCTCCAAGGGTACTTTATATTTCTTTCAACTTTTACTGATGTTGAAACACACCAATATCTTGCTGTTGTTTATTTCACTTGACATGTCTTGCGGCAGACGGTGAGCATGAGAGACATGAAACCTGAACCTGGTTTACGGCATAAAGATACGCAACGCCACGACAATGGAAGATGCAATGAGAACGCAAGGTAGTATACCTACAGAAACCGGAAGAATTTCACTCATAGCCAACTATTTCAATACATTTTTTTTCTTTCTTGTGAGTGTTCTTTCCTTGTTTTTCCAGGCCAAATGCTCCTGGAATCATTTCAGGTCGACTATTAGGGGATGCATCACGTAGACTTGTTAACAGCTTGCTGGTTAGGAGGGGAGATTCTAAGGTTGAGGACAATTGTCAGGCACTCCCACTCCCCCATACGGCACAGCCCTGCATCCTTGGGCAACCTCCTTCACAGGCTCAAGAAGACTGCAGAATGCCAGCTGTGCCAGACCGAACTATTCCAACGCAACACAACGTGTAGCCAACGAGATCATGGGCAATGTCTGTCACTCCGAGGCCATCACTGCAACATGAGAACTCATTCCATGATCACAAGATCAAGCAGAAGAATACAGAACCAGGTGCCAGACCATACCAAAGGTCATCACGCCACCTAGATCGAGTACCGTCAGCCACTCCCAAGCCACCACAGAAAAATGAGACCTCACTCGCACACAATTGTAGAGCACTCAATCAACTGAGTTCCCAACATTACAGTGAGAAGCCTGAAGCTTACTACCCATGGACATCAACATTATGGTCTAGTTGCGAGGACTTGCCTCCCTATCCTCATAATAAACCTACAGTTTCCACCACCCCAACTTATGAGTGTTTACGATTACAATCAACTGTTGGAAGCTTTGGGGAGTAGTGAGCAAGGTGGTGAGGGGTGGCATGGTCATGGTTATCTAGGGTGTCTTGCCTGTGGTCATATGTCTATGTTATGCCAAACCCTTAGTCGAGCTCATGTTGTATTACTTTGATTTTATGTTAATTATTTTATTATTATATTTGTTGTTGCACAATTATGTTTACTTCTGTCAGACTTGAAATGCCTCAAAGTATACGGCAAGGAGATGTGACTAGTCTTCAATTCTTTTTACCCAAAGTTATATGTTATTTAAGCTGTTGTTGGCCTTTGCTTACTTGCTAGCCTATAATGTTGCTTTCAACTCTTTCAAAAATCTCTTTGCCTCCATTTTCTACGACTTTCTTAAAGCGGGGTCATGACTTAGGTATTTATTGTTTGTGTCAATGACAATATGATCTTGAGTTGGTTGACTCACTTACGACTCACTTAAGGGTGGTAGTAATTATTGCAGAATCACTTTACAAGGTCTTGAGAAACTATGTGATAGTTGGTATTAGAGTTGAGTTGGCTCCAGGAAGTGATTTATTTAACACGACTATGACAAAACAACTATACAAGTACCACATCGATTGATTGGTCGACATCGCTATATTTACAATAAGTACCTAACAACCTTCAGTATTTGGACGAGTGTGTTCAAAATAGAACTTTGTGACTTCCTCGTTGAAATAGATTGTGATAGCGAAAAAGAGATTGTTACCTAGATTGACACGATCGTTATAGTAGCTGTTTGCCTTGATGGGATGCCCATCTAGGAATTGATAGAAGATAGCCATAAGAGGGATACCTCAGAGGGCTTTGTTGCTCAAATAGAGGACAGTGCGATACTCACATGGAAGCAACCGTAACAACAGCCCTATCTCCCCTAAAAGTGGGAGAGGAGATAGTGGGAGATCATAGAAAATCACTTCAATCGTGGATCAATAAGAGTATTTGAGTGCCCCATGAGAGCGACCCTCTAGGCCTTCCAAGCCACATTAGAAGCAGACTGAGGCAGCAGTAGAAGCTGAAATGCCATCACCAGAAAGAATAGACAACCTTCTTATAGGGGCCTTGAAGTTTTTTTGTCTGCCCTCCCAAAGAAAGTAGGGGAGTCAAAAGAGCCGATCGAAAGCGGTTTTATGTATATGTATGTAGAAGTATGTGGGTTAATCACAAATTGACTAAGAGTACTATGTTCAACTCTGGGACCACCCACAACCTTATAATAGAGACGGAAGCAAAATGATTGAACATAAGTTGACATCGAGACTCAAGAAAAATGAAAGTCGTCAACTTTAAGGCCCTACCCATTCGAGAGTGGCAAAGAGGATTGCCCTCAATGACAAACCGACTTTGTGATTGTCAAGATGGACAATTTTGGTGTCGTAAGTTTATGTCACAAGTTATGGTGCCCTCAAAGACAACTTTATGTCACAAGCTATGGGGTATTCAAAGGGTATTCAAATTTCTAGTCATGCCCTTTGACATCACGAATGCTCTAGCCACATTTTGCACTTTAATGAACCTAGTCTTGCACGAATAACTTGATAAATTCATGGTCGTATACTTAGACAACATAGTAGTTACAGTTAAACCGGAAAAACATCAAGTTCACATATATAGTTTATCTTCAAAAAAAAAAAAAAAAAAATGGAAAATAACGAACTACATGTTTTCTCCCCAAGCAAGGTTAAAAGAAGATCTAAGGAAAATATTAAGAGGACCCAGAAAGAACAAAGAACCCAAGTAAACGATTTCAATAACCTAACAAATTTTTAATAGTTTACCGTTCAATCAAGATGAAATTTCACAATAAGCTTTAGGCCGGTTTTTAATTTTTAAGCAATCAAAATGTTACCTTAAATTAAGATGAACTCCTAGTAAGCTCTTGATTTTTAAGTAATTAGGAGGTTACCTCAAGAATATGTATTAAGTAAGCTTATCACACACCCATGTCCTAAAGTAACACTACACGCCTAATTATGCTAAGACATGAAGTTTGCTAAGTAACTAAGGACAAGAACATGACCAAGAATAAGTGTGGTACCCTAGCATATCTTAAGAACATGTTAAGAGCTTACAAGTAGATTACTTACTGAGTCTTTACGGTCACTCCATGTTTTCCATGATTTTTAGGTAGTTAAGGAGGTAGGCGAAGTCAGGAGTGGACTCTGGACCAAGTGTCATAGACATTCTCACTCATAATCTTGAACATTGTTTTGTTTTAATGTTTTTGTGTTTGTTCCTTACTCATAATCTTGAACATTGTTTTGTTTTAATGTTTTTGTGTTTGTTCCTTATTTTATAATTTAGACTACTTATGTATGAATTCTATTTTGATATAACGTAAAAGTATTGTATATTATGTTTGAAATTCTCTTTGTTTTTATTTTGCAAAAAAAAAATTATTCTTTTTACACCATGAAGTTGACCGTAGATATGACATATAATTGATTGGCTGAGTTACCCATGGGTACCCATGAGATGATAGATATGAAGAAGAAAAGAACTTTCTGCTTCATTATAGGCTTAAGAGAGGATATCGTGCAAGGGTCAGTGGTGGCCCATGCCTCAAGCAACTACGCCACAACCCTCAAAGCTGTCACCTTACTAGACATGTATAAACAACAACCAAAAATGGGGGAGCAGGCTAGTCAGAGCACAAAAGAAAGTCCTCAAACAAAAACCACCACAACAAGAGGCTGAAGGACATACCTCCATGCCAAAATTGTAAAAAAACTTCCTGATCGAAAATGTAGGGTAAGAACCAACGCCTGCTTTAACTGTGGCAAGGGAGGCCACCGGTTCTTTGAATGTCCACACCGAAGAAATCAGGACAACAGACAAGCCTGCCACACCAAGAGAGACAACACCAAAATCAGAACCAGATGGGCCAAGGGGCCGGTTTTGTCCTTTGAAATTTCGTAAAGATGCAAACTCGAGCAAAAAGTGTCACGCATTCCAAGTAGGTGGCATCTCAGAATTTTGGATTTATCTATGCTCATAGTATGCATCAAAGTATGATATAAGAAACATGTTATAGAAATTTGAACATGAAATGAGTTGGTTTGATGTATGTAAGAGCACGTTAAGCATTATGATGCACGTTTATCGAAGAATGAACTGTGGGACTATGATATGACCGAAATTGAGAGCATACCTTTAGTATGATATAAAACATGTTATAGGAAGCTGCTTATAAATGTTTGAGCATACAATGAGCTGAGATGACACATGTTACTATGTATGTTACTGAAACGCGTACGCACTATCTTAAAAACTGAAATTGATGACTAAGTATCCATGTTTAGATCGCTATGCTATGTCTCTATTTTCTATGTTTATGATGTGGTTGTAGAGGGGCGATTAGGGGTTCGCCAACTTGATTGTGTTAATATAACGCATGCGGAAGCAATTTGGATCTTAGGCACTTTTAGAACATCAATTATAGTAAATGACTAGTATGTTCATAAGTATTAAAACTTAATGAGTTTGAATACTAACCTTTTGTAGTTCAAATTTCTTTTTCCTCGCGAACCGGTTTCGAACCACCACTAGTGTCTTCTCCACTATCCTCCGACCTTAGAACGGGATTGTGGAATCCGGTGAGTGACTAAACTTGAGAGCGATTTTGTATATATGAAGAGAGTGTTTGTGAGAGGTTTTTCTCAAGGTTTTTCACCAAGAAGACCTTTCATGTACCATGATCACTATGTTTATACATGTTTGCATGTTCATGCAAATTTGAGATCACCAAATTTTGACACTCAAAAATTCCACTCAAATGTTTGGGATTATGTGGCAAGCATGCATGTTTGAGTTAACCAAATTTTGACACTTAAAATTCCACTCAAACTTGTGGGGTTTATTTGGCAAGCATGCAAGTTTGGTTAAACCAAATTTTGACACCTCAAAATTCCACTAACATGGATTTTTCCATTAAATCAAGTCAACATTTGACTTTCTTTCATTTTAATTCAACAATTAATTTGAATAATGAATTTCAAATTAAAGTAAAATTAAATGATTAATTAAACTATTTAATTAATATTTAATATTAATTCAAATGCCAATCCTAATCAATTTCGGATAAAGACTTAAGAGCTAAGAACTATCTTTTCCAGGCCATCGATCGCTCAATTCTTGAGACTATTTCGGATAAAGAAAGTTTGAAAGGAATTTGAGATTCCATGAAGAAAAAATTCCAAGGAAATACAAAGGTGAAACGAGCACAACTACAAGCTCTACGCAAGGACTTTGAGACCCTTCATAGGAAGGAAGGTGAGACTTTTTTTGATTTATTTTCTTGTACTCTCGCCATTGCTAATAAAATGTGTTTTCATGGTGAAGAGATGAGTGTTGTTAGCATTATTGAGAAAATTCTACTGTCCGTGACCTCAAAGTTTGATTACGTGGCTTGCTCCATTGAAGAATCAAACGATTTGGACATCATGACCATTGATAAATTGCATAGTAGTCTACAGGTAAATGAACAACATACGACATATTGTGGAAGAGCAGACATTGAAGATCACTCTTGACAGCAGTACAGGGAGAACAAATCGTGGAGGTGACACATTTTGAGGTAGAGGAGGAGGACGTGGGAGACCAGGTTTTAACAAAACTCTTCTCGAGTGTTTTTATTGTCATGACCTTGGTCATTTTCAGTATGAATGTCCCAAGAAGAATAAGAGAAAGGAATCACAAGCTCATTTTGCTGAAACTTCTGAACTTCTGCTTCTCATGGCATATGTTGAAGAGATGGTAGAACAAAACGAGGACTCAACATGTTGTTTGTCTGAAATTGAAGCTTCAGAAATTGTAACAACAAAAGAATTGCTTCTTACGGCACATGTTGAAAAAGCAACAAACGAAACCGCATGGCTCTTAGATTCAGCCTAGAGCAACCACATGTGTGGATATAAAAAATTCTTTTCAGAACTAGATGAAGGCTTTCGCAAGTCTGTAATGATGGTGTTAATGTGACACATGCGGAAGTAATTTGGATCTTAGGCACTCTAAGTACATCAATTATAGTAGATTAGATAGCATGTTCAAAAGCATTAAAACCAAGGAGTTTGAGTACTAATCTTTTGTAGTTCAAATTCATTTTTCCTCACGAACCGGTTTCAAACCGCCACTAGTGTCTTCCCTATTATTCTCCGGTCTTAGACCTCCCTACTATTCTCCGGTCTTAGACCGGGATTGTGGAATCTGGTGAGTGACTAAACTTGGAAGGAATTTAATATAAGTGAAGAGAGAGTTTTGAGGAATTTTCTCAAAGTTTTTCCAAAAAAAGAATATTTCTATGTGCAATTACTCCATGTATAGAGTCATATTTGCATGTTGATGCAAATTTGAGATTACCAAATTTTGACACTCAAAATTTCACTCAAATTTGTGGTATTATGGGATAAGCACTTAAGTTTGAGTTAACTCAAGCGTGATTTTTCCATTATGTGAGGGGAACATTTTGACTTTCCCTATTTTAATTCAAACATTAATTTAAATAATTAATTTTAAATTAAAATAATATTAAAGGATTAATTAAACAATTTAATTAATATTTAACATTAAATTAAATACCAATCCCAATCATTTCCAGCCCATATGGATTATGAATCTCTATTTATAATTAAAATATTTAAATTTTATTTAAATATCTCCAATTCTTTCCTTTTGTTAATTCGTAATTAATACAAAATATGGTTAAATATATCGTATATATTTATCGCATATTCCCTAATTTTTAATTCGAACTCCCTCGTCACACTGTTCTAAGGCTTAGTCCGATATGAGCTAGCAAGGGGACCTAATGGACCTACAGATCATGGGCTCCAACGATCCAAGATTAACCGGCTAAACTCATTAACCTTGTTAACCAACATTCGTTAACTACCAGGACTCTCCATTATAGCCTAGTAGTTGCACTTCCCTCACTATAGATATATTTATGTTCATTTGATATAACCATGATTAGTAAGTCGATCCTTCACAGGTTGTTCGTAAATAGAGTTGGGACAATTTACTGTTTTACCCTTGAAGTTACTTCTTGTTCCTTAAGTCCCACTGATCCTCTAATGAACAATTGGTTTGTGGTCCAACCACCAAACCGAATCCCTCTCAGGACAATGAGAGGGTGAGGCCCCTTGTTCAAGACTTGGAGCCAGTACTCAAGGGAACAACCTTTCTACTATCCCTAAAAGTGGTTAAGAGTGAATTCTATTTTGCATCCTATGTCCCTAGTTATTAACCCAGTCTTACCCCTGAAATTGGAGGCTTATTGAGTTGGCGAACAGTCTGTTGGACCAATCAACCTAGACCTCTTATACTAAGTTTAGTTCATAAATTTCTTGGCTAAATCAAGCAAATAACGTGCTCACAATCATTCCACCCTAGTCCTTGTTGATTTGTATAGGTATTTCTTCAATAAAAGTCCAAATGTCCCTGGTTATTAACCCAGTCTTACTCCTGAAATGGGAGGTTTATTGAGTTGGCGAACAGTCGGTTGGACCAATCAACCTAGACCTCTGATACTAAGTTTAGTTCATAAATTTCTTGGCTAATCAAGAAAATAACGTGCTCACAATCATTCCACCCTAGTCCGTATTGATTCGTATAGGTATTTCTTCAATAAAAGTCCAAACAATTAATTATAGGAGTGAATTCCATTTTGCTTCTTATGTTCCTAGTTATTAACCCAGTCTTACCCCTGAAATAGGAGGTTTATTGAGTTGGCGACCGGTCTGTTGGACCAATCAACCTACACCTTTGATACCAAGTTTAGTTCATAAATTTCCTGGCTAAATCAAGCATACAACGTGCTCACAATCTCACAATCATTCCACCCTTGTCCTTGTTGATTTGTACAGGTATTTCTTCAATAAAAGTCCAAACAATTAATTACATGCTCAATGTATGTTTGAGGGCATGGTTCCCAGGCTTATCAAGCTCTAAGGCTCTTAAACTTTCTTGTAGAAGTCTAAAATGATTCCGAATTATAATATAAACCGAATTATAATATAAAAATAAAAATAAAAATTGCAAAGATGGCGTCGCTCGAACTTGAACTGGAGACCTTCAATGTGTTAGACTAACATGATAACCAACTACACCACAACATGTTGGAAGCCTCCTTAGAAGATCAGCCAAACTATAGAGTTAAGCCAAAACTTTCTAGAACCTAGAGAAAAGTCCGTGGAAACCTACAAGGAACGGGATGCGATGAGAGCCTACAAGTAGGCTACTTACCGAGTACTTTTTTACTCACTACATTTTAGATTTCTTTTTCAGGTATTTGCTAACTTTTGCTTGAGGTGGGTGAACGTCTGAGTGCTGCATTGTCACTTGAGGGTCGTTTATGAGTGTCGACTCGGTCTGTGTACTTTGAGTTTTTTATACTTTGTTCAAAACAGTACCCCGAACCCTTTCTCCGTTTGTAAAAAGCCTTTAACAACACATGTTTGAATTGCCTTTCAATTTGTTCTAGTCGAGGTATTGTTTGATTTTAAGTTGCATTATCTGAATGTTTAATTTAATTTTACTTTTATGTTTATTTTCCTTTCTCTTTTTTTATTTTCGTCACGTTTTGAGATTTGAAGCCTCGAAAATCAAGACTCAATGACTCTTGGTCTAATTTAATTTTACTTTTATGTGTATTTTCCTTTCTCTTTTTTATTTTCGTCACGTTTTGAGATTTGAAGCCTCGAAAATCACGTAACGAAAGACTCAATGACTCTTGGTCTAGCGAAAATCAAGCACGAAGGCTCTTAAACTTCTCGTAGAGGTCTAAAATGAATCCAAATTATAAAATAAAAATAAAAATTGCAAAGATGGCGTCGTTCAAACTTGAACTAGAGACCTTCAATGTGTTAGACTGACGTGATAACCAACTACATCACAACATCATTAGAAGTCTCCCCAGAAAGTGAGCCAAACTACAGAGTTAAGCCCAAACTTCCTAAAGCCTAGAGAAAAGCCTATGGAAATCTACCTGTTACTGGATATGTGATGAGAGCCTACAAGTAGGCTGCTTGCCGAGTACTTTTTTACTTACTGCATTTTAGATTTCTTTTCCAGGTCTTCGCTAACTATCGCTCGAGGTAGGGGAGCGTTTAAGAGCTGCATTGTCACTTGAGGGTCGTTTATGAGTGTCGACCCGGTCTGTGTACTTTGAGTCATTTATATTTCTTTCGAAACAGTACCCCAAACTCTTTCTCCGCTTGTAACAACCCTTTAGCAACACATATTTGCATTGTTTTTCAATTTTTTCTAGTAGAAGTATTGTTTGATTTTAAGTTGCATTATCTAAATGAATTTAATTTTACTTTTATGTTTATTTTCCTTTCTCTTTATTATTTTCGTCACGGTTTGAGATTTGAAGCCCCGAAAATCACGTAACGAAAGACTCAATGACTCTTGGTCTAGCGAAAACAGTCTATTGGACCAATCAACCTAGACCTCTGATACTAAGTTTAGTTCATAAATTTCTTAGCTAAATCAAGCATATAACATGCTTACAATCATTCGACCCTAGTCCTTGTTGATTCGTATTGGTATTTTTTCAATAAAAGTCCAAACAATTAATTACATGCTCAATGTGTGTTCGAGGGCACGGTTCTCGGACTTATCAAGCTCTAAGGCTCTTAAACTTCGTCGTAGGGGTCTAAAATGAATCAATGTGTGTTCAAGGGCACGATTCCTGGGCTTATAAAGCTCAAAGGCTCTTAAACTTTCTCGTAGAGGTCTAAATATAAAAATAAAAATAAAAATAAAAATTGCACAAATAGCATCGCCCAGACTTGAACTGGAGACCTTTAGTGTGTTAGACTAACATGATAACCAACTACACCACGACACCGTTGGAAGCCTCCCCAGAAGGTCAGCCAAACTATAGAGTTAAGCTCAAACTTCCAAAAGCCTAGAGAAAAGCTCGTGGAAACCTACCAGGAACTGGATGCGATGAGAGCCTACAAGTAGGCTGCTTACCGAGTATTTTTTTACTCACTGCATTTTAGAATTCTTTTTCAGGTCTTCGCTAACTGTTGCTCGAGGTGGGTGAGCGTTTGAGTGCTGCATTGTCACTTGAGGGTCGTTTATGAGTGTCGACTCTGTCTGTGTACTTTGGGTCTTTTATATTTTGTTCAAAACAGTACCCCAAACCTTTTCTCCGTTTGTAACAAACCTTTAACAACACATGTTTGCATTGCCTTTCAATTTGTTCTAGTCGAGGTGTTTTTGATTTTAAGTTGCATTATCTAAATGTTTTAACAACACATGTTTGCATTGCCTTTCAATTTGTGCCTTTCAATTTGTTCTAGTCGAGGTGTTTTTGATTTTAAGTTGCATTATCTAAATGTTTAATTTAATTTTACTTTTATGTTTATTTGTCATTTTCGTTAGTTTAAAGGTGCATTTACACTCCACCAAGGGGATGAAATTTACCATCTAATAAATATACAAATATTTTGCGTAAAAGAAGATATTATTTTGGTTAAAAAAATATTAAATTTGATATTATTTCATGTAAAAAAATATAATAAAAATATGTTTTAAGTAAAAATATCAAATGTTTGTTCCTACTACAAACTTAAAATCATCCGTTCCATCCTTCTTATAACAAATTTTCATCTAACACATTTAAAATCTGGTGTTGGTTGATAGGTATAAATTATTATAATCTTTTTAAATACTAATTTTTATTAAGATCTTAATATTATATGTATAAATTTATATAATACAAATACAAACTTAAAATCGTATGTTTGTAAAACAATAAACTTAAAATCTCATGTTCGCACAACAAACTTAAAATCACTCGTTCCTAGAACAAATTAAAATCTCATGTTCTAAAATTCACTGTTCGCACAACAAACTTAAATTGTTCGTAAAACAAACTTAAAACAACCTGTTCATAAACAAACTTAAAATCATTTGTTCATAGAACAAACTTAAAATCTCCTGTTCGTAAAACAACAAGCTTAAAATCTCATGTTCGTTTGCCTGTTCATCTAACAAACTTAAAATCTTCTGTTGTAGAACAATAAACTTAAAATCTATTATTCGTACATTAAATACACACATTTATTAATATGCTAAAAGTGGTTGTGGAGGCTAATTGAGCCATTCTCTATAAATGTCTATCCCAATTGCATGCTTCTTCACCCTTTCTAGTCTTTCCTAAACTTCAAATGGGACGTAGATACATTCTTTCTAGTCTTTCCTTTCTTTTTGGTGGCCTCTATTAGGGCTCCACTTGGACCCCAAGAGTAGATAGAGGGGCAAAAGGACACATTTGCCCCTCGAAAGGCTTGCGCCCATTTTTATTTATTTATTTTTTTCAATGTTACAACAAGTGAACCAGTAGACCAAAGAAGAGGGATGTTAATTCCAGAACTGAATATTCTTCAGATTGGAAGCATTTCCATCTTTAGTAGGTTTGTTTCATGTTATTTTCATTTTCAAATTGTAACTCGTACAAGTGAAACACTTAGATCAAATATTTCACAATGAATAGAGGTGCATAGTAACGCCATAATCGACAACAGCTCCCACAACACTTTTCACCATGCCAATCCCAAACACTAGGCCTCCATTTGGAAAAGTTGTGAAAAATTTCGCCTGATCCGTAGCCGAAGACGAATTATGGTAATTTTTTCCAATCCGAGACATAAACAAAGACAAGGATAATCTTTATAAAAAAAGGACCCCTAAAGGACACCCACGATATACACAGAAAAAAAAATTCAAGGATCCGTTTTGGCATGAAATGGATATTTCCATATATCTCTTTATGAGATGAGAAAATAGGGCAAAACCCATAGCAAGAATCGGTTCACGTAGAAATTGACATATTAGCTCACGTAAAAGTACGCGTAAAATACCAAAGGGCGTTCCTGACTTTAGAGATCGAGGAGGAAAGAATATTAAGGCTTAGGCAGGCGTTAATCAGTAATTTTTACTTTAGTGAAGCCCTAATCCTATGAATGAGAAAGAAATAACGGAAGTCTTTTCCTGTGTCATTTTGCTTCCAATAGCTAAATCACAGCTTTTTGACAACTTTTAGATTGTCCAAAAGTGGCCTTATAATTTTTGTGCTTTACCATCAGGACAATGTGTAAGAGGAGGGATAAATTCCTTCACAACTCATGGCTTGTGACCTCATAAGGAAGAAACTCGGTAACTAACTGTCAGGGCACCTCCTTTGTTTATAAACAGGTAAAACTCAAACATTCATTTATTTTAGTTCAGTTTATTAGATGTGGAAATTATAACTAGTTCGGGATTATAATATTTAAGGGTGAAAAAATAATAATTTTCTTGTTTCATGTTGTTTTCATCTTCAAATGGTAGGTTGTACAAGTGAACCAGTAGACTAAAGAAGAGGGATGTTAATTCCATAACTGAATATTCTTCTATTGCAAGCATTTCCATCTTTAGCAAGTCTTTTCCATGTTATTTTCATCTTCCAATTGTAGCTTGTACAAGTGAAACACTGATCTTGCATAGTAACTTAATAATCGATAACAGCTCTCACAACACTTTTCACCATGCCAATCCCAAACACACGAGTCTTCCCCTGTGTCATTTTGCTTCCAATAGCAAAATCACAGTTTTTTTACCACTTCTAGTTTGTCCAACAATAACCTTATAATTTTTGTGCTTTACAATCAGGACAATGTGTAGGAGGATTGATAAATTCCTTCACAAACCATGTCTTTTGGCCTCAGAAAGGAAGAAACTTGGTAACTAACTGCCGGTGCACCTCCTTTGTTTATAAATAGGTAAAACTCAAACATTCCTTCATTTTATTTTAGTTTATTAGATGTGCATATTATAATTAGTTCATTATTATGTTTGGATTATAATAGTTGAGGGTGAAAAAAATAATAGTTTTCTTGTTTCATGTTGTTTTCATCTTCAAATTGTAGCTTGTACAAGTGAACTAGTAGAACATAGAAGAGAGATGTTAAATCTAGAACTGAATATTCTTCCAATTGCAAGCAATTCCATCTTTAGCAGGTATGTTTCATGTTATTTTCATCTTCAAATTGTAGTTTATACAAGTGAAACACTTAGATCAAATATTTCACAAAAAATAGTAACTTAATAATCGACAACAGCTCCCACAACAGTTTTCACCATGCCAATCCCAAATACACGAGTCTGCCCATGTGTCATTGTTCTTCAATAGCTAAATCACAAATTTTTTACAACTTTTAGTTTGTCCAACAGTGGCCTTATAATTTTTGTGCTTTACAATCAGGACAATGTGCAGGAGGATTGATAAATTCGTTCACAATCCATGTCTTGTGGCCTCAGAAAGAAAGAAACTCGATAACTAACTGCCGAGGCACCTCCTTTGTTTATAAACAGGTAAAATTCAAACATTTATTTATTTTCGTTCAATCCGTTCAATTTATTAGATGTGCAAATTATTTTCGTTCATTCTGGAATAAATATTCAAGGTTGAAAAAAATAATAGTTTTCTTGTTTCATGTTGTTTTCATCTTCAAATTGTAGCTTGTACAAGTGAACCCGTAGACCAAAGAAGAGGGATGTTAATTCCAGAACTGAATATTATTCAGATGGCAAGCATTTCCATCTTTAGCAAGTCTGTTCCATGTTATGTTCATCTTCCAATTGTAGCTTGTACAAGTGAAACACTTAGATCAAATATTTTACAATAAATAGAGGTGCATAGTAAAGCCATAATCGACAACAGCTCCAACAACACTTTTCACCATGCCAATCCCAAACACACGAGTCTGCTCGTGTGTCATTGTTATTCAATTGCCAAATCACAAATTTTTGACAACTTTTAGTTTGTCCAATAGTGACCTTATAATTTTTGTGCTTTACAATCAGGACAATGTGTAAGAGGTCTCTAGAATCCTTGCAAAACGTTTACAGAGAAAGCTAACTTAACAGATTGATTCCAACAAAGAGCTGGTTAGAAGATGCATGACTCTTAGATCGAACTTGAAATCTATGATGGTCACTCTTAGATACCGAGACAATTCACTTCAGAATTAGCTTGATCAAATCTAATTCAACGAATCGATTTAAACATTAAACCTAAAGTAAGGTTTGCAAAAGAATAACAACGAAAAGGTATCAAGAAAACACAAAGGTTTTGTTTGTATTCAACAATTCATTGTTCTCAAACATGAATATTACATGCCTTTAAATAGGCTCAACAGATAACCCTAACATAATAAAGTTCAACCACCAACTACAAATGCTATTAAATACAAATGGAAGAAAATAAGTCATTCATACAAACTACTAATAAATGCTATTAGATACAAATTGAAGAAAATAAGGCATTCATAAATTGTCTTAATTGGTAGTTCAACTACCAATGACAAGTCTTTTGATCACTTTCTAATGTCAACCACTCCATTATTTTCTTGATTTGATACTTGAATCTTCCTTGTATTGCTTCTTGTATTTGCTCGTTCGGGTACATGGAAGTGATCAGTTGTTGGATTCATATCACCTCCTTTGTTTATAAACAGGTAAAACTCAAACATTCATTTATTCAGTTTATTAGATGTGTAAATTATAATTAGTTCATTATGTTTGGATTATAATATTTAAGGTTGAAAAAAATAATAGTTTTCTTGTTTCATATTGTTTTCATCTTCAAATTGTAGCTTGTACAAGTGAACCCGTAGACCAAAGAAGAGGGATGTTAATTCCAGAACTTAATATTGTTCAGATTGTAAGCATTTCCATCTTTAACATGTCTGTTTCATGTTATGTTCATCTTCCAATTGTAGCTTGTATAAGTGAAACACTTAGATCAAATATTTCACAATAAGTAGAGGTGCATAGTAATGCCATAATCGACAACAGCTCCAACAACAGTTTTCACCATTTCAATCCCAAACACACGAGTCTGCCCATGTGTCATTGTTCTTCAATAGCTAAATCACAATTTTTTGACAACTTTTAGTTTGTCCAACAGTGACCTTATAATTTTTGTGCTTTACAATCAGGACAATGTGTAGAAGGATTGACAAATTCCTTCACAATCCATGGCTTGTGGCCTCAGAAAGAAAGAAACTCGGTAACTAACTGCCGGGGCACCTCCTTTGTTTATAAACAGGTAAAATTCAAACATTCATTTATTTTAGTTTAATTTATTAGATGTGCAAATTATAATTAGTTCATTATGTTTGGATTATAATATTTAAGGTTGAAAAAAATAATAGTTTTCTTGTTTCATGTTGTTTTCATCTTTAAATTGTAGCTTGTACAAGTGAACCCGTAGAACATAGAAGAAGGATGTTAATTCTAGAACTGAATATTATTCAGATTGCAAGCATTTCCATCTTTAGCAGGTCTGTTTCATGTTATTTTCATCTTCAAATTGTAGCTTATTCAAGTGAAACACTTCGATCAAATATTTCACAAAAAATAGTAACGCATTGTGAATGTTTGCTGAATCCACCACACCTAAATGGTGGTGAGAGTTCTCTTATTTATAATCATTTACAGAATACAGAAATATGGTAAATTACAAATAATATGGAAATAGAATAAATGAATACAATATATTTGCCTTTAATAAAAGGAAAAATATGGTAAGCCGTAATGTAAGGCAGATATTTGCCTTATAATGAACGATCAACTATCCTTAACACCCTCCCGCAAGCTGAGCGTCGGATTTGAACGAACGTGAAGCTTGGATTTGAAAAATTCAAAGAGAGGTCGAGAAATACTTTTTGTGAAGATGTCAGCAACTTGGAGATGAGAGGTGATATGAACAACGACCAAGGAATTTCCATACCTTAAGGTCCAATTACAAGGACGAGAGCCAAGAAGCTACAACAAACCTTATACAGTTATATTCAAGCTATGGTGAGCTCATCAAAGGAAATTCTAGAAGACGTTGGTGACCTCCCTTATATGTTATGCAAAGTTGAGCTTCAAGACAGAGATGAATTAAATGCACTTTAAGTTGCATTTAATGAACTCCGCTGAATATCAAATAGTCCAAGGATGACTAATAAGCACATTTTATTATTTGCATTATTTAATTATAGTTTAACTATTTGTTTTCATATTTAAGCTAGTTTTAAATATAGGAGTTAAGGTTATATTGTAACCCACATAGGTTACTATATTCCACCATTAACTAGGGTATTTCTCATTTATTAGCCCATTTAATTTTGGAGTTATGTATCACATAGGTTAAGGTTTGTAAAGGCTATATAAAGCCTTCTTTTATTTGATTAGACATCAGATTTTGGAATTGAGAATAGAATTTCTATTTTAGCTTTGTTGAGAGCTAAACTTTCTTTGCAAATTCTTGTGTTTAGAACTTGCATGTAGAGTCATTCAAGTGGTATTGATCAAACCTCTTGTGGAGTGATTCGAATCACGAGTTTAGAAACGAGTTTTCTTTACTCTTGATCTTGATCATCAAGGTAATCCGTTCCATACTTTCCCTTGGGTTGATTTCCATATCATTTTGGTATCAGAGCTTTAGGCTCAAGATCGGATATATGTTTCATTGCGCTTATCTCTTTTAATTCTCTTATTATTTTTTTTTTCTCAGTTTGTGTAGAATGTTCATATTCTATCACAAAAATATATAAAAAAAAAAATACATTTTTTTTCTGTTCTTTAAAGTGTTAGATCTGGATCTTATCAACACTTTATTCTTCTTTAAGATCTTCTAAATCAATTTTCTTGTGGTAAATTGATTAGATTTTGCCAATAAGAAGAAAAAAAAAAAAAAAAAAAAAACCATTGAAAGAAAGAAAGCATATTGATGTTAAATGTCTTTCTTTTTTCCTCTTGATTATTATATGTAACTCTCATATGTTCCTACGTCTCAATTAGTCCTTAATCATTTTCTTTCTTTAATTCGTTTCTTTGTCGTTATTCGGATTGCTCCTTCAATACCCTTGTTTATGTATTGAGTGTGCTGTCTATTCACATTGAATTGCACTTAGCTCTATAACATAGCTTGTCTCACATCCCAATTTGTTTTTTGGAGTGTGATTTGTGTGTGCTCAATTGTGAGGGTGAGTTTGTAAGGGAGTGACACATTAATTCGAGTGTTGAGTGCTAAACACGAGTGAACTACATTTACGAGTGAATACACGTGAGGGAGCGCTTGTGAGGTCCTTTTTTTTCTTTTACCTTTCTTTTGTAGCATGGAAAATCCAGACGACAATACTAACATTACTGATGCAAGATTGAGAGAAGCACAACAACGAACCATGGAAAGACTAATTCGAGGAATAGAAGAGTTGACTGATCGAATAGGAAGATTGGAGATTTAAAATCAAGCACGACAGAGGATTCCACAACCTACGCCCTCAACCGATACATATGAGGGCGACAATTCTGATCACCACGAGGATAATCCACATGCGGTTGGTCATGGCTTGATGCGAGGGCGAGACCATGGAAGAAGGTATCATAATTTACAACAACGAGTTCCTTATGATGATAGAATTGATCGTAACGTGGGGAGCATCAAATTAAAACTTCCCAAGTTTTATGGCAAAACCGATCCAGAGGAGTACCTTCAATGGGAGAAAACGGTGGAGTCGGTGTTCAACTGTCATAATTTTAGTGATAAAAAGAAGGTACTGTTATGCATTGCTCAATTCAAAGAATATGCTCAAATTTGGTGGGATAAATTGATGTCAAGTAGGAGAAGAAACCTTGAAGCACCAATTGATTCATGGTACGAGTTCAAAGAGTCCATGAGGAAGCGTTTTGTTCCACAATATTTTCAACGGGACATGGCGCAAAAGCTTCAAGCATTGAAACAAGGACGCAAGTCTGTGGAAGATTACTACAAGGAGATGGATACATTGATGGATCGACTTGATCTCGATGAGGACATGGAGGCTCTCATGGCGCGGTTTCTTAATGGGTTAAACACAGAGATTGCAGACAAGACTGATTTACAGCCTTATTCTAATATTGAGGAGTTGTTGCACATTGCAATTAAGATCGAGAGGCAAATCCAAAGAAGATCTCAACGGTATTCTTCTAAAACTTTTCCCAATTCTACTTCTACATGGAAAAAGGATAGTAAGAACATTGATTATAAGCATAGAAATCCAGAGATTAATGAGAAGCCTCAAGCTAAATTTGAGAAAGGGGAGAGTTCTAGAACAGGGAAAGAAAAAGTAGAAAAGTCTAATGTTCGAAATAGGGATTTAAAGTGTTGGAGATGTCAAGGGGTAGGACACTATAGTAGAGATTACCCAAATGCAAGAATTATGACCATCAAGGAGGGAGAAATTGTTACGGATGACGAGGCACATGACGACATAAATGAGGAAACTGATGAGAGTGAGGAGTTTAGTGAAGAGGACCCTACACATATATCTTTGGTTACTCGACGAGCTCTAAACACCCACATTAAGGAGGACGGCCTAGACCAAAGAGAGAACTTGTTTTAAACTCGTTGTCTTGTTCAATCTGTACCTTGTAGTGTTGTCATTGATAGCGGTAGTTGCACCAATGTTGTGAGTTCCATTCTGGTCAAAAGACTTAATTTAAAGACACAACCACATCCAAGACCCTACAAGCTTCAATGGTTGAATGATTGTGGGGAAGTACGGGTAACTCAACAAACTCTTGTTTCATTTACTATTGGAAAATATGTTGATGATGTTTTATGTGATGTTGTATCCATGCATGTTGGAGATTTACTACTGGGGAGGCCATGGCAATTTGATCGTCGGGTAATGTATGATGGGTATGCAAATCGATACTCTTTTACTCACAATGGTAGAAAAACTACTCTTGTTCCATTGTCTCCAAAAGATGTATTTATTGATCATTGCAAACTTGAAAAGAAAAGGCAAGAGGCTGATGCAAAAGCAGAGATTGAAAAAGAATCAAGTGAAAAAATGAGCTTGAGTGAAAAGCAAGAGAGTAACACTCAGCCTAGAGAAAAAAAAGAGAGAAAAGCCAAATCAGTAAGCTTGTATGTTAGATCAAGTGAGGCTAGGAATGTTTTGCTCTCTAACCAGACTATTCTTGTACTTATGTGCAAGGGGTCTTGTTACTTTACTAACATGCTTAACCCTTCTTTGCCTAGTGATTTTGTTGTGCTTTTGCAAGAGTTTGAAGATTTATTTTCTGAGGAGATGCCTAGTAGTTTGCCACCACTTAGAGGGATTGAACACAAGATTGACTTCATTCCTGGCGCGCCCATTCCAAACCGACCAGCATATAGGACTAATCCAAAGGAGGCTGAAGAGATACAAAGGCAAGTAAGTGAACTCCTTGCTAAAGGGTATGTACGTGAAAGTTTGAGTCCTTGTTCTGTTCCAGTTATTCTTGTACCTAAGAAAGATGGTTCTTGGCGTATGTGTGTTGATTATAGGGCTATAAACAAGATAACTATAAAGTATAGGCATCCAATTCCTAGATTAGATGATATGCTTGATGAATTGCATGGATGTAGTCTTTTTACTAAGATTGATTTAAAATCGGGTTATCATCAAATTCGCATGCATATTGGGGATGAGTGGAAAACAGCTTTTAAAACCAAGTATGGTCTTTATGAATGGTTGGTTATGCCTTTTGGATTAACTAATGCACCTAGTACATTCATGAGACTAATGAACCATGTCTTACGAGAATACTTAGGTAAGTTTGTGGTTGTTTATTTTGATGACATCCTTGTTTACTCTAAATCTTTAGATGATCATATTACCCATGTACGCAATGTTTTGACTACTTTAAGAAATGAATGTTTGTATGTAAATTTAAAGAAATGTAGCTTTTGCATGGAAAAAGTTAACTTTCTTGGGTTTGTAGTTTCATCTAATGGTGTTGAGGTTGATGAGGAGAAAGTGAAGGCTATAAAAGAGTGGCCTACACCTAAAAATGTAAGTGAGGTAAGAAGTTTTCATGGTCTTGCAAGTTTCTACCGTAGGTTCATTAAGAATTTTAGTACAATTGCTTCACCCTTGAATGAACTTGTTAAGAAAAATGTATCCTTTATATGGGAAAAAGATCAAGAACTTGCTTTTAATACTTTGAAAGAAAAATTGAGTTCTGCTCCTTTGCTTGCATTACCTAATTTTGAGTCTACTTTTGAAATTGAATGTGATGCTAGTGGAGTAGGGATAGGTGCTGTATTAATGCAAAATCAAAGACCTTTAATGTTCTTTAGTGAGAAGTTGACTGGTGCATCTTTGAGGTATCCAACTTATGACAAAGAGCTTTATGCTTTGGTTCGTGCATTGCAAACCTGGCAACATTATCTTTGGCCTAAGGAGTTCATTATTCATACGGATCATGAAAGTTTAAAGCATTTGAGAGTACAAAATAAACTCAACAGACGACATGCTAAGTGGTTAGAATTTATTGAAACATTCCCTTATGTCATAAGATATAAACAAGGTAAGGAGAACATTGTTGCCGATGCTTTATCACGAAGGTATGTCCTCCTCAATACTTTGAATGCTAGGTTGTTGGGTTTTGAACACATAAAGGATTTGTATCAACATGACATGTTCTTTGCTCCTTTTGTTGAATCTTGTGAAAAAGGACTCATTGTGGATAATTACTTGTTGTTAGATGGATTTTTGTTCCGAAAAGGCAAACTTTGCATACCATCTTGTTCCATACGTGAGCTACTTGTGAGGGAAGCTCATGGAGGTGGTTTAATGGCACACCATGGAGTTTCTAAAACTTATGATATGTTGTCTGAACATTTTTTTTGGCCTAAAATGAGACATGATGTTCATAAAGTTTGTGCTCGTTGCATAGCATGTAAACAAGCTAAGTCTAGGCTTCAACCACATGGTTTATACTCCCCATTACCAGTTCCTAATGGTCCTTGGATTGATATATCAATGGATTTTGTTTTAGGTTTACCTAGGACTAGGAAAGGTTATGATAGCATCTTTGTTGTGGTTGATCGATTTAGTAAAATGACTCATTTTATTCCTTGTCACAAAACTGATGATGCAAAACATATTGCAGACCTGTTCTTTAGGGAAGTTGTACGATTGCATGGCATTCCTAAAAGCATCGTTAGTGATCGTGATGTCAAATTTTTAAGCCACTTTTGGCGTGTTTTATGGGGTAAGTTAGGAACTAAGCTCGTATATTCAACTACTTGTCATCCTCAAACGGATGGACAAACTGAAGTTGTTAACAGAACCATGACTACTATGCTTAGGGCTATTATTGATAAGAATCTTAAGACTTGGGAGGATTGTTTGCCATTTATAGAATTTGCATATAATAGGGTTGTTCATAGCACTACTAAATGCACACCTTTTGAAATTGTTTATGGCTTTAACCCTTTAACCCCCATTGACTTGTTACCTATACCGTCAAAAGAATTTGTGAATTTTGATGCAAATGCCAAGGTTGAGTTTGTTCATAAATTGCACAAGCAAGTAAAAGAACAAATTGAGAAACAAAATTCCAAGGTTGCCACCCGAATTAATAAAGGACGTAAGATTGTCATCTTCAAGCCAGGAGATTGGGTTTCGGTGCATTTTCGAAAAGAAAGATTTCCTACTCAAAGAAAATCTAAGCTTTTACCACGAGGAGATGGACCTTTTCAAGTTCTTGAGCGCATCAATGACAATGCTTATAAAATTGATTTACCAGGTAAGTACGGTGTTAGTGCAACTTTTAATGTTGCTGATTTGAGTCCTTTTGATATAGGTGATGGCTTGGATTCGAGGACGAATCCTTCTCAAGAGGGGGAGAATGATATGAACAACGACCAAGGAATTTCCATACCTCAAGGTCCAATTACAAGGACGAGAGCCAAGAAGCTACAACAAACCTTATACAGTTATATTCAAGCTATGGTGAGCTCATCAAAGGAAATTCTAGAAGACGTTGGTGACCTCCCTTATATGTTATGCAAAGTTGAGCTTCAAGACAGAGATGAATTAAATGCACTTTAAGTTGCATTTAATGAACTCCGCTGAATATCAAATAGTCCAAGGATGACTAATAAGCACATTTTATTATTTGCATTATTTAATTATAGTTTAACTATTTGTTTTCATATTTAAGCTAGTTTTAAATATAGGAGTTAAGGTTATATTGTAACCCACATAGGTTACTATATTCCACCATTAACTAGGGTATTTCTCATTTACTAGCCCATTTAATTTTGGAGTTATGTATCACATAGGTTAAGGTTTGTAAAGGCTATATAAAGCCTTCTTTTCTTTGATTAGACATCAGATTTTGGAATTGAGAATAGAATTTCTATTTTAGCTTTGTTGAGAGCTAAACTTTCTTTGCAAATTCTTGTGTTTAGAACTTGCATGTAGAGTCATTCAAGTGGTATTGATCAAACCTCTTGTGGAGTGATTCGAATCACGAGTTTAGAAACGAGTTTTCTTTACTCTTGATCTTGATCATCAAGGTAATCCGTTCCATACTTTCCCTTGGGTTGATTTCCATATCAAGAGGGTACATATTGTGTGTGAAGTTTGCCAGCGATAACAAGTTCTTGAAGGAAATGAAAATCTAGTTCAACATGTTTGGTCCGCTTGTGAGAAATGGGATTAGAGCTAAAAAAAATAGCACTTTTATTGTCACATAAGAGTAAGGGCTGCTGTGAAATAGGGACCTTGAGGTCATGCAAAATATGTATAACCCAAAGAAGTTCAGCAGCAGTTGTGGCAAGAGCACGATACTCAGATTCACAGCTGGAGCGTGAGATAGTAGGTTGCTTTTTGGCACTCCAAGAAACGAGATTGTTACCAAGATAAATAGAATAGCCGAATGTAGAACGACGAGTATCGGGACAACCATCCCAGTTAGCATCCGAATAAGCGACTAGCATACTAGGAACAGTGGATGGACGAAAGGTAAGACCAAAGTGGAATGTTCTTTTGACGTAGCGAAGAATACGTTTGACAGTAAGAAAATAATCTGCAGTAGGGGCATGCAAGAATTGACTGACAGAATTGATAGCATACGCAATATCTAGACGCGTAATAGTCAAGTATTGAAGGGCGCCAACAAGAGATCTATAGAGAGTAGGATCAGAGAAAGGAGAACCATCAGCAGTCAAGTGTTGAGAAACAACCATGGGAGTGTGGACTGGTTTTCTATCGAGCAACTGAGCACGAGTAAGAATATCTCGAGCATATTTTAACTGACTAATAAAGAGACTATCAGGAGTGGGTGAAGCTTTAAGACCAAGAAAGTAACTGAGAGAACCCAAATCTTTGGTAGCAAACTCAAAATGAAGCTTGCGAGTAAAGCTGTCAATAAGAGATGAGTTGTTGTCGGGTAACAATAATGTCATCAACATAAAGAAGCAAATAGATAAGGTTAGATTGCTGATGAAAGACAAAAAGGGACATGTCAGCACGACTGCAAGAAAACCCAAGTGTGAGAAGAAATGAGCTAAAACGCTGAAACTAGGCACGGGGAGCTTGCTTTAAGCCATAGAGGGCTTTCTTTAATAGACAAACATGAGTGGGAAATCGAGGATCAATATACCCAGGAGGTTGTTCCATATGAACACGTTCAATAAGAGTTCCATTGAAAGAAGCATTCTTGACATTAAGTTGTTGAAGAGGTCATTTATTTGTGACTGCAATAGAAAGCACAACATGAACAGTGGTAGCTTTGACAACCGGACTGAAATTGTCAGTGTAGTCAAGACCAGGAACCTGAGTATAACCTTTGGCAACAAGACGAGCCTTGAAACACTTGACGTATTCATCAGGCAAATATTTAATACGAAACACCCATTTAGAGCCCACGATGTTGGTGTTGGCAGGGCGAGGAACCAAAGTCCAAGTATCATTTTGTTGTAACGCTTGAATTTCTTCATCCATGGCAGCCACCCATGCAGGATTCTTAGCCGCAGATTTGAATCCTTTTGGCTCAGTGGATGCAAGAAGAGCAGGAAGAAGTCCAGATGAGCCCAAAATACCAAGATTTGCTAGATGACGAGTCTTGAATATACCAGCTTTGGCTCGTGTGATCATAGGATGAGTGCCCAAAGAAGAGGAATCAACAGTAGGTTCAATAGAGGTCGAATTAGAAGTCGAGGGTAGCAAAGTGGAACCTGCAAGAGAAGTATCAACCTGCACAGACTCATCCACAAGGTCAGAACAAATATCACACGGGGATGAACTGGATCGAGGAATGTGCGGTGATGAAGTGGTAGGGAGGGATGAATCAATATGATAAAGATGTGGTTCCAAGGAATTTGAAATAGGAATAGAGGAAAGAGGTTGGGCCTAGGAGCTAGGGATAGCAGGAAAGTGAGTTTCATCAAATTGAGCATGGCAGATGATATATAGCTTAGTGGTGGCGTGATCAAGACAACGGAACCCTTTATGAGCAGAACTATAACCCAAAAAAAATACAAGGAATGCTGTAGGGAGAAAGCTTGTTAGGCATACAATCACACAAATAAGGATAAACACGACAACCAAAGGGATGAAAATTGTCATGATGTGGAGTGTAGCCATAAAGGAGTTCAAAGGGTGACTTACCTCCCAGAAGTGGAGTAGGCAACCGGTTGATAATATAAGCTGCAATGCTGAAGACGTCAACCCAAAAACAAGGAGAAAGATGAGAGTGAAAGAGAAGGGCCAAGCCAGTCTCAGTCACATGACGATGTTTTCTCTCAGCACGACCATTTTGAGCAGGTGTATATGGACAAGAGAGTTGATGGTGGATGCCAGAATTACGTAAATGAGTTTTGAAACAAGTACTAGTAAATTTGGTACCACCATCGCTTTGAAATACCTTGATACGAGAAGAATATTGATTTTTCACAAATTTTTGAAATTGAAGAAAAATATCAAAAAAATCAGATTTAAATTTTAAAGGGTAAAGCCAAGTGAATCGAGAATAATTATCAATAAAAATAATATAATAAAGAAAACCCGAATTTGATTTGACGGGAGAAGGATCCCAAGGATCACAATGAATAAGATCTAACACATGAGACGACCTACGTTCATTGCGGGAATAAGGCAATCGATGACTTTTCGCAAGCTGACAAGTATTACATAATGATGGAGAAGGAAATAAAGACGTAAGAGAAAGATGACCTTTTCTATTTAAAAAAGAAATAACAGAATGATTCACATGACCCAGACGAGCATGCCATAAATCATATGAAGCACGTAAAGATTTGTTTCTAAGGACTGAAATAAAAGCAGAGTTGTCGCGCTCCAGCACATATAGCCCTCCATCTCTTTTACCGGTTGCCACCACCCTTCCTATTTGACGATTCTGGATAGTAATAAGATTATTAGTAAATGTAATGGAGAGAGAAAAATCAGACGTTAATTTACTTATGGAAAGAAGATTTTAGTGAGGTGAGACACAACCAAGACATCTAATAAGTGAATATTTGGAACAGAAGAAAGAGTACCGGTGTGGGTAATGGGTAGGGATGCACCGTTTCCTACGATCACAGAGTCCTTACCCGTGTATTTTTTAGACTGATCCAGAATAGATGGGTCGACAGTCATATGGGCCGAAGCCCCAGTGTTTAGAAACCAATTAGCAGCATCGGATCCAGTAATAGAACATGACGTGTTAAAGGCTTCAGCAAGGTGAGCATGAGAAGAATCAGGTCGAACATACCATTGGTTGCAGCAGTCAGCATAATGGCCCTCTTTGCGGCATATTTGGTAATGAGGTGGTCGACGACCCTGACCTGAGTGGGATCGTCCTCGATTAGAAGAGTTGTTTTTGTGAGAATAAGGACGACCTCGCTGGTTGCTAAAGAAAGCAGGGTGGCTTCCATGGGTGCGACCACGATTAGTGGCTGTGAATGCTGTAGGAGTAGAGTCAGAGGACTCAAGGGAGCGCTGGAACAACTCAAAACTTTCAACTTTAGAGACTAAATTTGCAAAATAGGGAATAGGGGTGAGAGCCATTGGAGTAGTAGAAAAAGCTAAAAATTCGGTGCCGAGTCCACGAAGGAACTAGTGCACTTATCAATGTCCTCGACGGGTCTACCAATGGCATGAAGTTGGTCACAAATTTTTTTGAAGGCATGGGCATACTCAGCAATAGGTTTGGTGCCACGTTTCATCAACTGCAAGTCATCCTTAAGTCTCAGTTCACGAGCTTTCGACTGATGGCTGAACGTAGTTTCCAACGCAAGCCAAACATCATGTGGGATTTCTAATTGACATTAAGCATTGGTTAGTATCACAATACCAAATAAAAGATTTGGGAGAGGCTCAGTTTGTTCTTGGAATCCAAATTGTTCGGAATCGCAAGAACTAAACACTAGCATTGTCTCAGGCATCGTATATCGACAAAATGTTGGTTCGATATAAGATGCAGGACTCCAAGACAGAATTATTACCTTTCGGGCATGGAGTTCATTTTTTGAAGGAACAAAGTCCTAAGACACCTCAAGAAATTGAGGATATGAGACATATTCCCTATGCATCAGCAGTCGATAGTCTCATGTATGCCATGTTGTGTACCTGACCCGACATATGTTATGCTGTGGAAATTGTCAGCAGATATTAGTCCAATCCGGGACATGCTCATTGGACTGCCGTTAAAAATATCTTCAAGTATCTTAGGAGAATGAGGGACTATATGCTAATGTACGATGCTAAGGATCTGATCCTTACAGGGTACACTGACTCAAATTTTCAAATCGATATCGATTCGAGGAAATTGACATCGGGATCTGTTTTCACTCTAAACGGAGGAGCAATAATATGGAGAAGCATAAAGCAAGGTTGCATTGCTGATTCCACCATGGAAGCTGAGTATGTTGCTGCTTGTGAAGCAGCGAAAGAATCAGTATGGCTTAGGAAGTTCTTAACTGATTTGGAAGTCGTTCCAAATATGCATCTGCCTATAGCTCTTTATTGTGATAACAGTGGAGCTATTTCAAATTCTAAAGAACCAAGAAGCCATAAGCGAGGAAAACATTTTGAGCACAGATAATCTCATAAGAGAGAATGTGCAACGAGGAGATGATCGTCACACAGATAGCTTCTGAGCACAACATTGTTGATCCATTTACAAAGCCCCTCACGGCTAAAATGTTTGAAGGGCACCTAGTGAGTCTAGGACTATGAGTTATGTAATCTAAGGCAAGTGGGAGAAAATGCATGGGTATGCGATGCCCTAGTTCACTGTATTTATGTCTCTCTCTACTCAACATTATAAAACCCCACTAGAGTTTTAGTCCAAGTGGGAGTTTGTTGGGTTTTATGTCCTAAAACTCATAGTTTGTAAATAAAAATGTATTCTTTTTTTCAATAAAATTATTATTGATGTTTATTCAGTAAAGATTGTTATTGAATAATGTGAATGTTACGATCATTAATATAAATTCAATAAACTAAGAACACTCTGACTATAGTATGATTACTTGAACTATATGTAGAGACATAAGAGTGGATCAAGTTCAAGCATAATGTCAAAATTATCTATAGTACAGGGATAAGGCTGAGTACCTTATTCTGGGGACACTATGGATGCGGCCCACTTTTGTATATGATATAAACAATGTGATCACTAAATTGTACATGTGGAGACATGTGAGTGGGGGCATCCTATGCAATGAGTATTGCATAAGATCGGACCATGAAGAAACCCACTCTCACTTTATAATGCCGTTTACTGTTGAGAGTAAATTTTTTCATTCAATGACCTAGGTAACTCGATCTTAATTCTGAGCTAACTATGAACTCCTATTTATATGGAATTATCCTTAGATTTGCATGGGTGAGAGTGGCCCGAGTTAGCCGACTCAATAAGCCTCACATTTCAGGGGTAAGACTAGGTGAATAGCTGGGGACATAGGGTGTAAGATGGAATTCTCTCCTACTCGCTTTTAGGTATAGTAGAGAAGTTGTTCCCTTAAGTATTGACTCCAAGTCTTGAACAAGGGGCCCCACCCTCTCATTGGCTCGAGAGGGATTCAGTTTAGTGGTTGGACCACAAACCAATTTTTCATTAGAGAATCAGTGGGACTTAAGGAACAAGAAGTAACTTTAGGGGTAAAAAGGTAAATTATCCAGCTCTAGTTACGAAGAACATGTGAATGATCGACTTACTAATCATGGTTATATCAAATGGACAGAAATATATCTATTGTGAGGAGAGTGCAACTACTAGACTATAGTGGAGTGTCCTAGTAGTTAACGAATGTTGGTTAACAAAGTTAATGAATTTAGCCGGTTAATCTCGGATCGTTGGAGCCCATGATCGGTAGGTCTATTAGGTCCCTCTGCTAGCTCATATTGGACTAAACCTTAGAACAGTCTGATGAGTGAGTTCGAAGTGTTCGAATTCAAATTAGGGAATACACGCTAAATATATACTATTTATTTAACCACATTTTGTTTTAATTAGGAATTAAACAAAAAGAGAGAATTGAAGATATTTAAATAAGATTTAAATATTTTAATTATGAATAGGGATTCATAATCAATATGTGCCGGAAATTCATTGGGATTGACATTTTATTTAATGTTAAATATTAATTAAATTGTTTAATTAATCATTTAATATTATTTTGATTTGAAATTAATTGCTGAATTAAAATAAACAAAGTCAAAAGGTTGACTTCACCGAATGGAAAAATACATGCTTGAGTTAGTGGAATATTGAATGTCAAAATTTGGTTTAACCAATCATGCATGTTTGCCAATAAGCCCCACAAATTTGAGTGGAATTTTGAGTGTCAAAATTTGGTTAACTCAAACTTGCATGCTTGCCACATAATCCCACAAATTTGAGTAGAATTTTGAGCGTAAAAATTTGGTAATTTCAAATTTGCATAAATATGCAAATATGACTTTATAAATAGAGTGATCAAGGTGCATGGAAAGTTTGCTTGGAAAACTTTGAGAAAATCTCTCAAAACTCTCTCTTTACATATACTACATTCCTATCAAGTTTAGTCACTCACCAGATTCTACACTCCCATTCTAAAGCTGGAGAATAGTAGGGAAGACACTAGTGGTCGTTCGAAACCGGTTCGTGGGGAAAAAGGAATTTGAACTACAAAAGGTTAGTATTCAAACTCATTGAGTTTTAATGTTTTTGAACATGCTAGCTAATTTACTATAATTATTGTACTTAGAGTGCCTAAGATCAAAATTGCTTCCGCACGTGTTATAGTAACACCATCAGTGTGTTCTTTATAAAATTTGAAAGGTCTCTATCTAAAAGTTAGAAGGCAAAAGTGACTGCGATTCAAGAAGCAAAGGATCTCACAAACCTTCCTTTGGAGAAACTTGTTTGCAATCTCATGACACATGAGATTACCATGAAGGAGCATATGGAAAAGGAATCGAAATAGACTTAAAACCCTCACATTGGAAGTTAACTCCAAAGATGAGGAAGTTCTTGATGAAGATGATGTTGCCTATTTCACACGTAAGTATACAAATTTCATCAAAACAAAGAAACAATTCAAGAAACCAACCAAATAGAGTAAAGAAGTGAAAAGAGCAAAAATGATAAGGTAATATGTTATGAATGTAAAAAGTCGGTCATGTAAGAATGAATTGTCCTCTCCTCAAATCATCTAAGAAATCCAAGAAGAAAACGATGAAGGCTACTTGGGACGATAGTGATGAAGAAATAGAAATTTTCGATGAGGCACCGTTTTCGCTTGGATAACCGTCCCACCACTCTTTTGAAACTCCTCCTCTCACACATCCCTCACCAACACAATCTTCATTCACCTGCAACCTACACAGGGAAAAAGAGAGATTAAGAGAGAAGTTCGCATTGACGACGCCATTCCTCTCACTCCGAGATAGCCTCGAAATAGTCGTGGGTGTAGAAGACCACTAGTGGTGCTGTTTTCACCATTGCAATATCTATGATCCACAAACTCATAGCCCAACAACCCGTGGTCCATTCCCGAACACGTAGTCCTGCCCACAAGAATGATCCATTCCGATTTGGCCTTGCCCAACTACCCAACCACGGCCAGACCTGATGATAAGAATCACGGTGTTCCAAATGGACCTATTGCCAAGAAGATTAAAAAAATGTCATAAAGATTCAAAAAATATGTCAACAACAGAATTCAAACCTACGCGCTAAGAGAGAAGTTCGGATTGACGACGCCATTCCTCTCACTCCGAGATAGCCTTGAAATAGTCGTGGGTGTAGAAGACCACTAGTGGTGCTGTTTTCTGATAGTGTTAATATAACACATGCGGAAACAATTTGAATCTTAGGCACTTTTAGAACATCAATTAGAGTAAATAACTAGCATGTTCATAAGTATTAAAACTTAATGAGTTTGAATACTAACCTTTTGTAGTTCAAACTCCTTTTTCCTCACAAACCAGCTTTGAACTACCACTAGTGTCTTCTCCACTATCCTCCGGCCTTAGAACGGGATTGTGGAATCCGGTGAGTGACTAAACTTGGGAGGGATTTTGTATATATGAAAAGAGTGTTTGTGAGAGTTTTTCTCAAGGTTTTTCACCAAGAAGAAGACCTCCCATGTACCATAATTACTCTATTTAAAGAGTCATGTTTGCATGTTCATGCAAATTTGAGATCACCAAATTTTGACACTCAAAATTCCACTCAAATGTTTGGGATTATGTGGCAAGCATGCATGTTTGAGTTAACCAAATTTTGACACTCAAAATTCCACTCAAACTTGTGGGGTTTATTTGGCAAGCATGCAAGTTTGGTTAAACCAAATTTTGAACCCTCAAAATTCCACTAACATGTATTTGTCCAAAGTCAACATTTTGACTTTCTTCATTTTAATTCAACAATTAATTTGAATAATGAATTTCAAATTAAAGTAACATTAAAATTTAATTAATATTTAATATTAATTCAAATGCCAATCCCAATCAATTCCGACACATAATTGATTAAGATATTTAAATCTTATTTAAATATCTCATATTCTCTCTTTTTGTTTAATTCGTAAATAAAACAAAACTGCGGTTAAACATATCATATATATGTAGCGCATATTCCCTAATTTGAATTCGAACACTTCGAACTCACTCGTCACACTGTTCTATGGTTTAGTCCGATATGTGCTAGCAGAGGGACCTAATGGACCTATAGATCATGGGCTCCAACGATCCAAGATTAACCTGTTAAACTCATTAACCTTGTTAAGCAACATTCGTTAACTACTAGGACACTCCACTATAGCCTAGTAGTTGCACTCCCCTTACTATAAATATATTTCTGTCCATTTGATATAACCATGATTAGTAAGTCGATCCTTCACAGGTTGTTCGTAACTAGAGTTGGGTCAATTTACCGTTTTACCCCTGAAGTTACTTCTTGTTCCTTATGTCTCACTGATCCTCTAATGAACAATTGGTTTGTGGTCCAACCAGTAAACCGAATCCCTCTCAGGCGAATGAGAGGGTGGGGCCCCTTGTTCAAGACCTGGAGTCAGTGCTTAAGGGAACTACCTCTCTTCTATCCCTAAAAGTGGGTAGGAGTGAATTCCATCTTGCACCCCACGTCCCCAGCCATTCACCCAGTCTTACCCCTGAAATGGGAGGCCTATTGAGTCGGCGAACTAGAGCCACTCTCACCCATGCAAATCTAAGGATAATTCCGAATAAACAGGAGTTCATGGTTAGCTCAGGATTAAAACCAAGTTATCTAGGTTATCGAATGAAAAGAAAATCACTCTCAACAGTAAACGACATTATAAAGTGAGAGTGGTTTTCTTCATGGTCCGATCTTATGCAATACTCATTGCATAGGATGCTCCCACTCACATGTCTCCACATGTACAATTTAGTGATCACATTGATATCATATACAAAAGTGGGCCGCATCCATAGTGTCCCCAGAATAAGGTACTCAGCCTTATCCTTATACTATAGATCATTTTGACTATATATACTTGAACTTGATCCACTCTTATGTCTCTAAGTAATCATACTACAGCTAGAGTGTTCTTAGTTTATTGGATTTAGATTAATGATCGTAAAGTTCACTTTATTCAATAACAATATTTACTGAATAAACAACAATAATAACTTTATTGAAAATAGAATATGTTTTATTTACAAACTATGAGTTTTAGGACATAAAACCCAACATTTTCACCATTGCAATATCTATGACCCACAAGCTCATAGCCTAACAACTCGCGGTCAATTCCCGAACACGCAGTCTTGCCCACAAGAATGATGCATTCCGATTTGGCCTTGCCCAACTACCCAACCACGACCAGACCTGATGATAAGGAACAAGAATGAGTTCCAAATGGACCTATTGCCAAGAATATTAAAAAAATGTCATGAAGATTCAAAAAATATGTCAACAACAGAATTCAAACCTACGCGCGGAGAGCTCAATTGATTTCAAACCTGTCACATTAGCCACTCAAGCACGTGTTGTTAGAAAGAACTATTTTATCGGGAGACTATAAATACCCACAATATGTTATGTAAAATTCGTGGATGAATGTAATTTAAATCTCAAATTGAGACGTTTCCTTTAGAAATCCGAGCATCATATTTGCCATTTCTAAGTTTCAAGCAATTCTTGTGGTAGAATTGCACCCGAGCCATTCAATCAATCATTGATCAAGTTAGATTGTGGAGTCACTCAATTTAGAACAAGGTTTCAAATCTTGCTTCTAGATCTTCGATCCTAAGAGGTAATCTAATTCCAGCCTTATCTCTTGGTTGATCCAAATTTCGTATAAGGAAGTGTTAATTACTTTGATCCAAGGGTTCTTGCTAAAACAAAAGCTTATCGATGGGGTGAGGATTAGGGTTGCCTTATCAATTTGATAAAAAAAGGAAAAAATTGATAAGGCTAACTTGATCGTCAGCCCAACGATGTAAATTAGAAATGACAAATATGATGCTCGAATTTCTACCTGTTCGTAAAACAAACTTAAAACTACCTGTTCGTAAAACAAACTTAAAACTACCTGTTCGTAAACACACTTAAAACTACCTGTTCGTAAACAAACTTAAAATCATTTATTCATAGAACAAACTTAAAGTCATCTGTTCGTTGAACAACAAGCTTAAAATCTCTTGTTCGTACAACAAACTTTTATCCATCAAATTTTAAATCTCTTGTTGGTTGATAGGTATAAATTATTCTAATTTTCTAAAATACTAATTTATATTAAGATTTTAATATTATATGTATAAATTTATATAATATAAATACAAACTTAAAATCAGTCTGTTTGTAAAACAACAAACTTAAAATCTCATGTTACTACCGCAAACTTAAAACCACATGTTTGTAAAACAAACTAAAAATCACATATTCATAGATCAAACTTAAAATAACTTGTTCATAGAACAAACTTAAAATTCCTTTTTTGCACAACAAACTTAAATTATATATTCATACAACAAACTTAAGGTTCCTATTCTTAGAACAAACTCAAAATCCAAGAAGAAACTTAAAAACTCATGTTCTTAAAACAAACTTAAAATTCACTGTTATTAAAACAAATATAAAATCACATGTTCAATCTGAAATCACCTATTCTTAAATCAAATTTAAAATCACTTGCTACTAGAACAAACTTAAAATCCATCTTCGTAGAACAAACTTAAATTCCCTATTCATACAACAAACTTAAAATTGGAACAAACTCAAAATCCAAGAACAAACTTAAAATAACATTTCTGTTCCTACAACACACTTAAAATCTTTGTAAAAGAAACTTAAAATCTTTTGTACTTAAAACAAACTAATTGTTTTAATTCATTGTTATTAAAACAAACTTAAAATCCCAATTTTAAAATTACTGGTAAAAAAACTTAAAATTTTCTGTTAACAATATTATTTCCTCCCGGTATTCATAACAAACTATTCAAGAAACCTTGTTTTATGGAACTCTTCACAAAAAATAGATTCAAATATGTCATATTTTTTTTTCTCTCCTCACTACCACCATAACTGTGGTTTATCTTCTTTTTTCTCTCTCTCCTCACCATTACAAACCCTAAGGGGCTTTATCTTTTTACTTCTGTCTCTACTCGTGACTTCTCTAATGGAGGCGATTGTTGGAAACGCGACAACTCTAATGGCGATTAATATTTTTTTTCTCTCTTGGCTTTAATTTTTTTTTTCTGTCCCTACTCTTGACTTCTGTGATGGTGGCGATTGTCGTAAATAATAGACTAGAGCTACTTAATATTGAACTTTTGTAATAAAACAAAACAAAACAAAACATAGAAATATGACCATAACACCTCCCATCTCAGATCTCAAAAGTGAAGAATGAAAGTGAGGAGGTTGTAGTGAGACTCCAACAAAATCGGTTGGCATGAGCTACCAAAGATGAGTGAGCATTGTGAACACTATCAAACTCAGAAATTCAGCCATTGTGACCTTGTAAAAACAAATAAAATGTTTGGTTTTGAATTAGAAGGTATTTATAAAATACAAAATAGTTTAAATGTGTATTTACACTCTACCAACCACAGGTGGAATTAAATTTACCACCTAACAAATGATTCATAGTGTTCATATAATAAATATATAAATATTTTGGGTAAAAAAAGATATTATTTTCTATAAAAAAATAATAAAAGTATTTTAAGTAAGTAACCAACAACGTGTGGAATTAAATTCACTACCTAACAAATGATTCATACTATTCATATAATAAATATATAAATATTTGCTTAAAAAAAATATTATTTTGGATAAAAAAATTATAATATTATTTTGAGTAAAAAAAATATAATAAAAATATGTTTTTGAGTAAAAATATAAGATGTGTGGGTAGAACAAACTTAAAATTCATGTTTGTATAACAAACTTAAATTTCCCTGTTTGTAGAATAACAATTTGTTTGTAACCCAACTTAAAATTACTTGTTTATAGAACAAACTTAGAATGGCCGGTAGAGTACAACACCAAACTTAAAATATGAACAAACTTAAAATGACCTTGTAATTAGATCAACAAACTTAAAATAGCCTATTCACAAAACTTAAAATTCACTGGTTAGTAGAACAACAAACCTAAAATCTCATGTTCCTACAACAAACTTAAAATCACCAATTCTTAAACCAACAAACTTAAAATCCACTGTTAGTACAACAAACTTAAAACAATCTGTTTACAAACAAACTTAAAATTCCATGTTCTGATAAGAATCACGGTGTTTCAAATGTTCAAACTGGACCTATTCTTAAAATTTCCTGTTCTGATAAGAATCACGGTGTTCCAAATGTTCAAACTGGACCTATTACACGATCCAAAATTCCCTGTTTTGATAAGAATTACGGTGTTCCAAATGGTCCAACTAGACCTATTACACGATCCAAGGCGAAGAAGATTCAATGTTCCAACTGAACCTATTACACGATCCAAAATTCCCTGTTTTGATAAGAATCACGATGTTCCAAATGTTCCAACTGAACCTATTACACGATCCAAAATTTCCTGTTTTGATAAGAATTACGGTGTTCCAAATGGTCCAACTGGACCTATTACACGATCCAAGGCGAAGAAGATTCAATGTTCCAACTGAACCTATTACACGATCCAAAATTCCCTGTTTTGATAAGAATCACGATGTTCCAAATGTTCCAACTGGACCTATTACACAGTCCAAGGCAAAGAAGATTCAGTGTTCCGACTGGACCTATTACACGATCCAAAATTTTTCTGTTCTTGTAAGAATCACAGTGTTCCAAATGTTCCAATTGGACTTATTACACGATCCAAGGCGAAGAAGATTCAACAAACTTCATTCTTCATTTCCAATTGGACCTATTACACGATCCAAGCGAAGAAGATTCAATAAACATTCATTCTTCATTTCCAATTGGATCTATTACACGATCCAAGCGAAGAAGATTCAACAAACATTCATTGTTCCAATCTTTATTTCCAATTGGACCCATTGCATGATCCAAGCGAAGAAGATTCAACAAACATTCATTATTCCAACTGGGCCTATTACACGATCCAAGGCGAAGAAGATTCAACAAACATTCATTGTTCCAACTGAACCTATTACACGATCCAAGGTGAAGAAGATCCAACTGGATCTATTACACATTCATTGTTCCATGAACCTATTACACATGCATTGTTCCAAACCTATTACATGATCCAAGGCCAAGAAGATTCAACAAACATTCATTGTTCCAACTCGACCTATTACACGAACCAAGGCGAAGAAGATTCAACAAACATTCATACCTATTACACGATCCAAGGCGAAGAAGATTCAACAAACATTCATTGTTCCAAATGGACCTATTAAACGATCCAAAGCGAAGAAGATTCAACAAACATTCATTGTTCCAAATGGACCTATTACACGATCCAAGGCGAAGAAGATCTAACTGGACCTATTACACATTCATTGTTCCAAACCTATTACACATTCATTGTTCCATGGATCTATTACACATTCATTGTTCCAAACCTTTTACACATTCATTGTTCCATGGACCTTTTACACATTCATTGTTCCAAACCTTTTACACGATTGAAGGCGAAGAAGATTCAACAAACATTCATTGTTCCAAATGGACCTATTACACGATCCAAGGCGAAGAAGATCCAACTGGACCTATTACACATTCATTGTTCCAAACCTATTACACATTCATTGTTCCATGGATCTATTACACATTCATTGTTCCATGGACCTATTACACATTCATTGTTCCAAACCTTTTACACGATTGAAGGCGAAGAAGATTCAACAAACATTCATTGTTCCAAATGGACCTATTACACGATCCAAGGCGAAGAAGATCCAACTGGACCTATTACACATTCATTGTTCCAAACCTATTACACATTCATTGTTCCATGGATCTATTACACATTCATTGTTCCAAACCTTTTACACATTCATTGTTCCATGGACCTATTACACATTCATTGTTCCAAACCTTTTACACGATTGAAGGCGAAGAAGATTCAACAAACATTCATTGCTCCAACTGGACCTATTACACGATCCAAGGCGAAGAAGATCCAACAAGGATCGGATTGTTCTAAACCTATTACACATTCATTGCTCCAAACCTTTTACACGATTGAAGGCGAAGATACATGATCCAAGGCGAAGAAGATCCAACAAGGATCGGATTGTTCTAAACCTATTACACATTCATTGTTCCAAACTTTTTACTTCATTGCTCCAACTGGGATTATATAGCCTCAAAATGAAACTATTAAAGGCATTCCAAGAGTTGTAACATTCATACTTAATGACCATAATTAACCATTATGTAATTGTAATAAAGGTAAATAAAATCTCTTAAACTACATTAATGAAATAATAACTCTAAATTGTAATCCACCCAAAATTTAACACATGAAACTTCATTCTTCTTCAATGTGGCATGAATTGAAATATTCTTTTGATAATTTCAACAATATTTTTTTCACATCTTCATTGAGCATATTGTGTATGATTGATGTCTCTTTGTTCATATCACGAATCCTTTTGAAGAGGGGAAAGATGATAAGAATCACGGTGTTCCAAATGTTCCAATTGGACCTATTACATGATCCAAGGCGAAGAAGATTCAACAAACATTCCTTCTTCATCTACAAAATTGGATCGGCTCGATTCAACCATCATTTCAAGAATTAGAAGCTGATACGATTGATGAAGAACAATTGAATATTTGCACGATCAGCTCGGTTCAACCATCATTTCTAGAATTAGAAGCTGATATGATTGATGAAGGACAATTGAATATTTGCAGGATCGGCTCAGTTCAACCATCATTTCTAGAATTAGAAGCTGATACGATTGATGAAGGACAATTGAATATTTGCACGGTTAAAGTTGGAAAACGGTTCAACCATCATTTCTAAAATTAAAAATGATAAGATTGATGAAGGACAATTGAATATTTGCACAGTTAAAGTTGGAAAACGGTTCAACCATCATTTTTAGAATTAGAAGCTGATACGATTGATGAAGGACAATTGAATATTTGCACGTTTAAAGTTGGAAAACGGTTCAACCATCATTTCTAGAATTAGAAGCTGATACGATTGATGAAGGACAATTGAATATTTGCACGTTAAAGTTGGAAAACGGTTCAACCATCATTTCTAGTATTAGAAGCTGATACGACAATTGAATATTTGTACGGTTAAAGTTGGAAAACGGTTCAACCATCGTTTCTACAATTAGAAGCTGATACGACAATTGAATATTTGTATGGTTAAAGTTGGAAAACGGTTCAACCATCGTTTCTAGAATTAGAAGCTGATACGATTGATGAAGGACAGTTGAATATTTGCACGGTTAAAGTTGGAAAACTTACCTACACGAGTGAAGCTTAATAGATTTCAAGTTTGTTTCTTTAGCCACTCAAACATATCAATTTTTGTTGGAAAATTTTATTATTTTTTTCATTTTCATTTTGCAATGTTCAAATGGTCAAAATTGACTTCGTCTTTTGTGGAGATTAAAGGGGATCGGGATTGAATCCCGACCACAAACGACTTTTGTCAGGAGACTATAAATACCCACAATATGTTATGTAAAATCAGATTCATGGATGAATGTAATTCAGATCTCAAATTGAGACGTTTCCCTTAGAAATCTGAGCATCATATTTGCCATTTCGAAGTTTTAAGCAATTCTTGTGGTAGAATTGCACCTGAGCCATTCAATCAAGCCTTGATCAAGTTCGATTGTGGAGTGACTTAATTTAGAACAAGGTTTCCAAATCTTGCTTCTAGATCTTCGATCAAGGTAATCTAATTCTAGCCTTATCTCTTGGTTGATCCAAATTTCGTATTAGGAGGTGTTAATTACTTTGATTCAAGGGTTCTTGCTTCAACAAAAGCTTGGATCATTGGGTTGAGGATTAGGGTTGCCTTATCATATTTCTTGAACAACAAGCTTAAAATCTCATGTTCGTACAACAAACTTCAAATCGCCGGTTCATCGAACAAACTTAAAATCCCCTGTTGTAGAACAACAAACTTAAAATTTGTTGTTGCAGAACAACAAACTTAAAATCTCTTGTTCTTACACTAAATACATACATTCATTAATATGTTAAAAATGGTTGAGGAGGGGAATTGAGCATTCTCTATAAATGCCTATCCCAATTGCATACTACTACACCTTTTCACTCTCATCATCTTTCCTAGACTTCAAATGGGACGAAGCTACATTCTTTCTTGTTTTATTTAGCTGGAATGTAGCTTGATAAGAGCGGTGATAAGAGTTGTAAGGGTAAGTCTATCGCTATGTTCACCATTTATGGATTCTAACCCAACAATTACTCCTACCTACCTACAAAAGGCCGGTGTGAAATGAAATGAACTTTAGGTGAGATTTTTTTTGTAAAAAAATATTAGTATAATTTATATATATATATATATATATATATATATATATATATATATATTAGTAGATAGGTATAAATTATACTAATTTTTTTTAAATACTAATTTATATCCTACGGCAACACAGACTTAGCCACGAGAATGTCCTTAGATTTCAAAATACTGGAAATTCTCATTATATGAAAAATCGAGATCTATAACGACATAGATGAATCGAGGGAAAAATTGAGGATGAGGGCATAATTTCCTCTTTTCCAGCGTTTTTCGGCACCAAAGGCTTGTGTAAAATGCATTTATGTTTACAAGAATTTGAGAAATGTTAGAGCGTACTAGGACTTGTAAATGGACTTAAATCGGAGTGGAGTCTCCGGCGGAAGACGCCACAGAACCTCCATCATTAGATCGAGATGAAAGAAACAAAAAAAAAAAAGTGAGTTAGGTTTGGAAGGGAGAGGAGAGAGAGAAAAAGATATGAACCCCTGTTGGAGTGGTTTTAAGTGGAGAGAAAAAATGGCAGTGAGGACAATATATCAAGATATGAACCCCTGTTGGAAGACAACATATCATTTATATTATTATTTTTTCTTTTAAAATTAAAAAACATAATACTTATTTTAATTATATTTTTTCTTTTAAAATTAAAATACATAATACTTATTTTAATTCACACCGCTCAAGTCAACTCCGGTTAAATTTAATCAAGGAAAAAGGAAAAAAAAAACATACAGAAGTTGTACACTCATAATTAAAATGGTTCTAAATTAGAACAAACTTAAAATCTATTTTCGTAGAACAAATTTAAATTTCTCTATTCCTAGAACAAACTTAAAACAATTTGTTCCTAGACAAACTTAAAATCATTTGTTCATAGAACAACAACTTAATATCGTATGTTCATACAACAAACTTAAAATCGTCGGTTCATAGAACAAACTTAAAATCTCTTAATCTTAGAAGAACAAACTTAAAATCTCATGTTAGTACAACAAACTTAAAATCTCATGTGCATAGAATAAACTTAAAATCGAACAACAAATTTTTAATGGAGGACGACTTTCATTGTGCCAACTTTGTTGGCACCAATTGCCCTCCTACTCTAGCATGACCGTTTTTGTTACTCCTAAATAACTGGTTCATAAGTCATCCCCTCCCAAATTAATGGTATTTTTGTTGGGTTCTTTTTTTGTCCTAAAACTCAGTAAACAAAAACATATTATATTTTCAATAAAGTTATTATTGTTGTTTATTCAGTAAAGATTGTTATTGAATAAAGTGAACTTTACGATCATTAATCTAAATCCAATAAACTAAGAACACTCTGGCTATAGTATGATTACTTGAACTATATGTAGAGACATAAGAGTGGATCAAGTTCAAGTATATATAGTCAAAATGATCTATAGTATAAGGATAAGGCTGAGTACCTTATTCTGGGGACACTATGGATGCGGCCCACTTTTGTATATGATATAAACAATGTGATCACTAAATTGTACATGTGGAGACATGTGAGTGGGAGCGTCCTATGCAATGAGTATTGCATAAGATCGGACCATGGAGAAAACCACTCTCACTTTATAATGTCGTTTACTGTTGAGATTGATTTTCTTTTCATTCGATAACTTAGGTAACTCGGTTTTAATCTTGAGCTAACCATGAACTCCTGTTTATTCGGAATTATCCTTAGATTTGCATGGGTGAGAGTGGCTCTAGTTCGCCGACTCAATAGGCCTCCCATTTCAGGGGTAAGACTGGGTGAATGGCTGGGGACGTGGGGTGCAAGACGGAATTCACTCCTACCCACTTTTAGGGATAGAAGAGAGGTAGTTCCCTTAAGCACTGACTCTAGGTCTTGAACAAGGGGCCCCACCCTCTCATTAGCCTGAGAGGGATTCGGTTTACTGGTTGGACCACAAACCAATTGTTCATTAGAGGATCAATGAGAAATAAGGAACAAGAAGTAACTTTAGGGGTAAAACGATAAATTGACCCAGCTCTAGTTACGAACAACGGATCGACTTACTAATCATGGTTATATCAAATGGACAGAAATATATCTATAGTGAGGGGAGTGCAACTACTAGGCTATAATGGAGTGTCCTAGTAGTTAACGAATGTTGCTTAACAAGGTTAATGAGTTTAACTGGTTAATCTTGGATCGTTGGAGCCCATGATCTATAGGTCCATTAGGTCCCTCTGCTAGCTCATATCAGACTAAACCATAGAACAGTGTGACGAGTGAGTTCGAAGTGTTCGAATTCAAATTAGGGAATATGCGCTACATATATACAATATATTTAACAGCATTTTTGTTTTATTTACGAATTAAACAAAAAGAGAGAATCTGAGATATTTAAATAAGATTTAAATATCTTAATGTCGGAATTGATTGGGATTGGCATTTGAATTAATATTAAATATTAATTAAATAGTTTAATTAATCATTTAATGTTACTTTAATTTGAAATTCATTATTCAAATTAATTGTTGAATTAAAATGAAGAAAGTCAAAATGTTGGCTTCATTTAATGGAAAATTCCATGTTAGTGGAATTTTGAGGTGTCAAAATTTGGTTCAACCAAACTTCAAATAAATCCCACGAGTTTGAGTGGAATTTTGAGTGTCAAAATTTGGTTAACTCAAACATGCATGCTTGCCACATCATCCCAAACATTTGAGTGGAATTTTAAGTGTAAAAATTTGGTGATCTCAAATTTGCATGAACATGCAAACATGACTCTTTAAATAGAGTGATCATGGTACATAGAAGGTCTTCTTCTTGGTGAAAAATCTTGAGAAAAACCTCTCACAAACACTCTCTTCACATATACAAAATCCCTCCTAAATTTAGTCACTCACCAAATTCCACAATCTCGTTCAAAGGCCGGAGGATAGTGGAGAACACTAATGGTGGTTCGAAATCGGTTCATGAGGAAAAAGGAGTTTGAACTACAAAAGATTAGTATCTAAACTCATTAAGTTTTAATACTTATGAACATGCTAGTTATTTAATATAATTGATGTTCTAAAAGTGTCTAAGATCCAAATTGCTTCCGCAGGTGTTACACCATCAGTTTTTTTATTTTTGTTTCATTATTCTCTCCTCTTACTTAAGGTGTTTGTCTTTTCTCCTTCTTCATGTTCTATTAAAAGAAAGTGCTGTTAGTGTGTTACTTTTCTCTATTTTATGTTGTGATCAGAGAGGTTATGAATTAAATTAGCATGTTGGAGTTATTCTATTTGAAAAAAAAATTAAAAAAATTATAACCTTGGAAATAATCGTGACCAAATGATTAATACAACTTAAATAGATCATAACAATAGAGTGCAAATCAGATTTGAACATCAATGCAGCTTTTGAAATTAACCAGCCGACTTCACTAAAAAAAATGAGAATTTTGAAATTATTTAAGGATGCATTTTGTATTGCACTCATAACAATTTTTTAGGAGATAAGATATTATCTTTGAATACGATGAGCTGTATTTAAGCGTTCCATGAAATACAGAACAATATTAAGTTGTGTGAAGATGAAATTGAAACTTTTGAAATCTAAATATTCTATAAAATAAAATACATGAATTTAATTACCTAATTTTTTTAAGGGCTGCCTGAAGTATTAGAAAAGTTTTAATATGGTTCTAGTTCAAGTCTTTTAATATTATGGGTTAGAACAACTCAAGAATTAACTTAGAGTTGTGTATAGTGAAAATTATTTTGTTAACAAATGGCTAGGATGACTGAGTGGTCTAAGGTGCTAGACTCAAGTTTTACTCTTCATGAGAGGGTGTTACTCTTCATGAATATGTTGGCAACCAAAGAAAAGGGATGTGCATGAATATGTTGGCAACCAAAGAAAAGGGATGTGCAGATTGCAAGTTGCGTAGGGATGGGATGGTGATGGTAATGGTAATGAATATGTTGGCAACCAAAGAAAAGGGATGGAAATGCGTAGGGATGGGATGGTAATGGTAATGAATATGTTGGCAACCAAAGAAAAGGGATGGAAATGCATAGGGATGGGATGGTAATGAATATGTTCCAGATTACAAAGGGGAAAGTGGGGCTCCAGATTGCAAAAGAAAAGAGTGATGGGATAAAGGGTGGGGTGGGCAGATTGCAAGCTGCGTAGGGATGGGATAAAAGGGTGGGGTAGAGGGATGTGCAGATTGCAAGCTAGCTGCGTAGGGATGGGATAAAAGGGTGGGGTAGAGGGATGTGCAAATTGTAAGCTAGCTGCGTAGGGATGGGATGGTGATGGTAATGAATATGATGGTAATGAATATGTTGGCAACCAAAGAAAATGGATGGAAATGCATAGGGATGGGATGGTGATGGTAATGAATATGTTGGCAACCAAAGAAAAGGGATGAAAATGCGTAGGGATGGGATGGTGATGGTAATGAATATGTTGGCAACCAAAGAAAAGGGATGGAAATGCGTAGGGATGGGATGGGATGGTGATGGCGTAGGGATGGGATAAAAGGGTGGGGTAAAGGGATGTGCAGATTGCAAGCTGCGTAGGGATGGGATAAAAGGGTGGGGTAGAGGGATGGTGATGGTAATGAATATGTTGGCAACCAAAGAAAAGGGATGGAAATGCGTAGGGATAGGATGGTGATGGTAATGAATATGTTGGCACCAAAGAAAAAGGATGGAAATGCGTAGGGATGGGATGATGATGGTAATGAATATGTTGCAACCAAAGAAAAGGGATGGAAATGCGTAGGGATGGGATGGTGATGGTAATGAATATGTTAGCAACCAAAGAAAAGGGATGGAAATGCGTAGGGGGCTCCAAATTGCAAAAGAAAAGCGGCTCCAGATTGCAAAAGAAAAGAGTGATGGGATAAAAGGGTGGGGTGTGCAGATTGCAAGTTACGTAGGGATGGGGTAAAAGGGTGGGGTAGAGGGATGTGCATATTGCAAGCTAGCTGCGTAGGGATGGGATAAAAGGGTGGGGTAGAGGGATGTGCAGATTGCAAGCTAGCTGCGTAGGGATGGGATGGTGATGGTAATGAATATGTTGGCAACCAAAGAAAAGGGATGGAAATGCGTAGGGATGGGATGGTGATGGTAATAAATATGTTGGCAACCAAAGAAAAGGGATGGAAATGCATAGGGATGGGATGGTGATGGTAATGAATATGTTGGCAACCAAAGAAAAGGGATGGAAATGCGTAGGGACGGGATGGTAATGAATATGTTCCAGATTACAAAGGAGAAAGTGAAATGCGTAGGGATGGGATGGTGATGGTAATGAATATGTTGGCAACCAAAGAAAAGGGATGGAAATGCATAGGGATGGGATGGTAATGAATATGTTTTAGATTATAAAGGGGAAAGTGGGGAATTGCATCAGAAAAGAGTGGGGTTGCTATAAGCTGGCAACGAATATGTTGGCAACCAAAGAGAAGGGATGAAAATGCGTAGGGATGGGATGGTAATGAATATGTTCCAGATTACAAAGGGGAAAGTGGGGGATTGCAAAAGAAAAGAGTGGGGTTGCTATAAGCTAACAACCAAAGAAAAGGGATGATGAATATGCTAAGCTGGCAACCAAAGAAAAGGGATGATGAATATGCTAAGCTGGCAACCAAAGAAAGGGGAAAGTGGGGCATTGCATATTTTGCTATAATGAATGGAATGGGATAAAAGGGTGGGGCTGACAACCAAAGAAAAGGGATGATGAATATGCTAAGCTGGCAACCAAAGGAAGGGGAAAGTGGGGCATTGCATATTTTGCTATAATGAATGGGATGGGATAAAAGGGTGGGGTAGAAAAGGGATGATGAATAAAGGGAAAAGTCGGGCATTGCATATTTTGCTATAATGAATGGAATAGGATAAAAGGGTGGGGTTGCTGTAAGCTGGCAACCAAAGAAAATGGATGATGAATATGCTAAGCTGGCAACCAAAGAAAAGGGATAGTGATGGTAATGAATATGTTGGCAACCAAAGAAAAGGGATGGAAATGCGTAGGGATGGGATGGTGATGGTAATGAATATGTTGGCAACCAAAGAAAAGAGATGGAAATGTGTAGGGATGGGATGGTAATGAATATGTTCCAGATTACAAAGGGGAAAGTGGGGCTCCAGATTGCAAAAGAAAAGAGTGGGGTTGCTATAAGCTGGCAACCAAAGAAAAGGGAAAGTGGAACATTGCATATTTTACTATAATGAATATGCTCCAGATTGCAAAAGAAAAGGGATGTCCAGATTGCAAGCGTTGTAAGCGGTCAACCAAAGAAAAGGGATGATGAATATGCTAAGCTGGCAACCAAAGAAAGGGGAAAGTGGGGCATTGCATATTTTGCTATAATGAATGGGATGGGATAAAAGGGTGGGGCTGACAACCAAAGAAAAGGGATGATGAATATGCTAAGCTGGCAACCAAAGAAAGGGGAAAGTGGGGCATTGCATATTTTGCTATAATGAATGGGATGGGATAAAATGGTGGGGTTGCTATAAGGTGGCAACCAAAGAAAAGGGATGATGAATAAAGGGGAAAGTCGGGCATTGCATATTTTGCTATAATGAATGGGATAGGATAAAAGGGTGGGGTTGCTATAAGCTGGCAACCAAAGAAAATGGATGATGAATATGCTAAGCTGGCAACCAAAGAAAAGGGATGGTGATGGTAATGAATATGTTTGCAACCAAAGAAAAGGGATGGAAATGCGTAGGGATGGGATGGTGGTAATGAATATGTTGGCAACCAAAGAAAAGAGATGGAAATGTGTAGGGATGGGATGGTAATGAATATGTTCCAGATTACAAAGGGGAAAGTGGGGCTCCAGATTGCAAAAGAAAAGAGTGGGGTTGCCTGGCAACCAAAGAAAAGGGGAAGTGGGACATTGCATATTTTACTATAATGAATATGCTCCCGATTGCAAAAGAAAAGGGATGTCCAGATTGCAAGCGTTGTAAGCGGTCAACCAAAGAAAAGGGATCATGAATATGCTAAGCTGGCAACCAAAGAAAGCGGAAAGTGGTGATGGTAATGAATATGTTGGCAACCAAAGAAAGCTGTGTAGGGATGGGATAAAAGGGTGGGGTAGAGGGATGTGCAGATTGCAAGCTGCGTAAGGATGGAATGGTGATGGTAATGAATATGTTGGCAACCAAAGAAAAGGGATGGAAATGCATAGGGATGGGATAAAAGGGTGGGGTAGGGATGCAGATTGCAAATGTAGGGATGGGATGGTAATGAATATGTTCCAGATGCGTAGGGATGGGATAAAAGGGTGGGGTAGAGGGATGTGCAGATTGCAAGCTGCGTAGGGATGGGATGGTGATGGTAATGAATATGTTGGCAATCAAAGAAAAGGGATGAAAATGCGTAGGGATGGGATAAAAGGGTGGGGTAGGGATGCAGATTGCATGCAGATTGCAAGCGTAGGGATGGGATGGTAATGAATATGTTCCAGATTACAAAGGGGAAGTGAGGCTCCATATTGCAAAAGAAAAGGGTGGGGTTGCTATAAGCTGGCAACCAGAAAAAAGGGATGATGAATATGCTAGCTCGCAACCAAAGAAAGGGGAAAGTGGGGCATTGCATATTTTACTATAATGAATATGCTCCAGATTGCAAAAGAAAAGGGATGTCCAGATTGCAAGCGTTGTAAGCTGGCAACCAAAGAAAATGGATGGTAATGAATATGCGAAAGGGGAAAGTGGGGTTGCTATAATGAATATGCTCCAGATTGCAAAAGAAAAGGGACCAGATCGCAAGCGTTGTAAGCGAGCAACCAAAGAAAAGGGATGATGAATATGCTAAGCTGGCAACCAAAGAAAGGGGAAAGTGGGGTTGCTATAATGAATATGCTCCAGATTGCAAAAGAAAAGGGACCAGATTGCAAGCGTTGTAAGCGGGCAACCAAAGAAAAGGGATGATGAATATGCTAAGCTGGCAACCAAAGAAAGGGGAAAGTGGGGTTGCTATAATGAATATGCTCCAGATTGCAAAAGAAAAGGGAGCAGATTGCAAGCATTGTAAGCGGGCAACCAAAGAAGAGGGATGATGAATATGCTAAGCTGGCAACCAAAGAAAGGGGAAAGTGGGGTTGCTATAATGAATATGCTCCAGATTGCAAAAGAAAACGGATGGCAATGAATATGCTCCAGATTGCAAAATAAAAGGGATGGTCCAGGCTCCAGATTGCAAAAGAAAAGGGATGGTAATGAATATGCGAAAGGGGAAAGTGGGGTTGCTATAATGAATATGCTTCAGATTGCAAAAGAAAAGGGACCAGATTGCAAGCGTTGTAAGCGGGCAACCAAAGAAAAGGGATGATGAATATGCTAAGCTGGTAACCGGGATGGTCCAGGCTCCAGATTGCAAAAGAAAAGGGACCCGATTGCAAGCGTTGTAAGCGAGCAACCAAAGAAAAGGGATGATGAATATGCTAAGCTGGCAACCAAAGAAAGGGGAAAGTGGGGTTGCTATAGTGAGAATATGCTTCAGATTGCAAAAGAAAAGGGGCGTTGTAATAGATTGCAAAAGAAAAGAGATGGTCCAAATTGCAAGCGTTGTAAGCTGGCAACCAAAGGAGAAAGTGGGGTTGCTATAACGAGGATATGTTCCAGATTGCAAAAGAGAAGGAATGGTAATGAATATGCGAAAGGGGAAATTGGGGTTGCAATAAATATGCTCCAGATTGCAAAAGAAAATGGATGGTAATGAATATGCTCCAAGATTGCAAAAGAAAAGGGATGGTTCAGATTGCAATATGCGAAAGGGGAAAGTGGGGTTGCAATGAATATGCTCGAGATTGCAAAAGAAAAAGGATACTCCAGATTGCTCGAGATTGCAAAAGAAAAGGGATGGTCCAGATTGCAAGCATTGTAACAGATTGCAAAAGAAAAGGGATGGTAATGAATATGCTCCAGATTGCAAAAGAAAAGGGATGGTCCAGATTGCAAGCGTTGTAACAGATTGCAAAAGAAAAGGGATGGTCCAGATTGCAAGCGTTGTAACAGATTGCAAAAGAAAAGGGATGGTCCAGATTGCAAGCTTTGTAAGCTGGCAACCAAAGAAAGGGGAAAGTGGGGTTGCTATAATGAGAATATGCTCCAGATGGCAAAACAAAAGGGGCGTATTGCAAGCGTTGTAAGCTGGCAACTAAAGAAAGGGGAAAATGGCAGATTGCAAAAGAAAAGGGATGGTAATGAATATGCTAATGAATATGCTCCAGATTGCAAAAGAAAGGGATGGTCTAGATGGCTCCAGATTGCAAAAGAAAAGAAATGGTCCAGATTGCAAGCGTTGTAAGCTGCCAACCAAAGAAAGGGGAAAGTGGGGTTGCTATAATGAGAATATGCTCCAGATTGCAAAAGAAAAGGGATGGTAATGAATATGCGAAAGCGGAAAATGGGGTTGCAATGAATATGCTCTAAATTGCAAAAGGGATGGTAATGAATATGCTAATGAATATGCTCCAAGATTGCAAAAGAAAAGGGATGGTCCAAATTGCAACATGCGAAAGGGGAAAGTGGGGTTGTAATGAATATGCTCCAGATTGCAAAAGAAAAGGGATGGTTCAGATTTAAGCGTTGTAAGCTGGCAACCAAAGAAAGGGGAAAGTGGGATTGCTATAATGAAAATATGCTCCAGATTGCAAAAGAAAAGGGATGGTCCAGATTGCAAGTAAGCTGGCAACCAAAGAAAGGGGAAAGTGGGGTTGCTATAATGAGAATATGCTCCAGATTGCAAAAGAAAATGGATGGTAATGAATATGCGAAAGGGAAAAGTGGGGTGCTATAATGAATATACTCCAGAGGGATGGTAATGAATATGCGAAAGAGGAAAGTGGGGTGACAAGGGATGGTGGGGTTGCTATAATGAATATGCTCTGTTAGATAAAACCCGAGTTTTTCATTTTTCCTTATAGATTCACACGATTTCAGAATACCTCCGTTTGACCATTTGACAAACACGTCGAACGGATCACCAAAGTTTTAGACGGCAATTTTGTAGGGAGTGGAACAGATTTAGTTGGCCACTCTCTTGCCATTTTTAGGATAATTTATATTTAAATAGGAAATCGGTTTAGAATATCAAACAACCCGATTTTAAGCGCAGTCAAAATTTCAGCCTTTCTCTCTCTTTGTTATTTTTACCCATTTTATTTTTCTTCCAACAACCTCTTGTCGAAGATATCTCACCGAGAAGAAGGGATTTTCCTGGCTGATTATCGAAATTCTACAAGTGGTATCAGAGCCAGGTTGAAGCCATTGGTGTATATCATTGCGGAGAAGATAACACACAGGTCTCAGGTTCGAGTAGAAGAAAATGCAAAATGTGAAAATAAGTACATCGTGGGGTCCATCCCGAGCAGGTTTGCTCACTCCTCCACGCCGCCGCCAAGTGCCGGCATCTCCATCACCACCACGAAGAGGCCGACGCCGTGATGATGGGCGTCGAGGTGTCGTTGAGCGAGTGATCAGGGAGACAACGACCGCCATTGTTTAGTATCCGATATTGATAAGGTCCAACTATAACGAGTGGGCGTCGATAATTTTTCAATGAGGATCACGGGGCTCACCAACAGCATCACCACACTCGGTGGCAGCATCAGCGAGACAGAAATCGTGAAGAAGATGCTACAGGTCGTCCCCGATCACCTCGAGCAAGTCGCGATTTCAATCGAGACATTGCTTGACGTGAACGACCTAACGGTGGAAGAGGTGACTGGAAGACTGCGTAACGTCGAGCAGCGGAAGAAAAATATCATTTCAGCTATCGACAAGGAGGGTCGTCTACTCCTCACTGAGGAGGAATGGCTTGCACGCCTACGTGACGACACCGACGAGAGTAATGGGCCCTCCAGCCGCAAAGGTGGTAAGAAGTCGTAGAAATCTCACTGGTGCATGCACGGGAAAGAGGCGGATCAAAAGAAGGAGGAGTCAACTGATGACGGGCCAATCCAGTGCTCGTACTGTGGGAAGAGAGGTCACCTGAACAAGAATTACTGTGGGAAGAGAGGTCACCTGAACAAGAATTACTGTGGGAAGAGAGGTCACCTGAACAAGAATTGCTGGAGCAAGCTCAGAAACAAGGAGACGGTCGAGAAGGCCCATGTGGCTGCTCAATCCGAGGAGGGATGAGCCGGCCCTTTTCATGGTGACTGCATCAGTCCTACCTGACGTCCCTAATCCCGAGGAAGAGCTTCCCAAATCCACAGAGGTAATCGACGACGGCATAACTACTCCGGTGAGCGTCGAACCCGAAGAAGAGACAAAGGCACAGACTGGGGAGCCAATTCAACTGAAGGAGGACCGAATGTTCGCTCAAATCAGTGAAAGAGGTGAGCAGCAAAAGCACTGGCGATGGGTCCTCGACACGGGGGCAACAAACCATATGACCGAAGCCAAGTCTGCGTTCTCCGAGCTTGACTCGGAGATTCGAGGGACAGTGAAATTCAGCGATGGCTCCGTCGTCGAGATCGAAGGGCACGACACCATTCTGTTCGTTGGCAAGGGAGGCAATCATCACAAGCTGACTGGCGTCTACTTCATCCCGAGACTCAAGGCTAATATTGTGAGCCTGGGTCAACTCGATAAGGCCGGCTGCCACATTTTCATCAAGTGCGGGCTACTTAGGATCCGCGATGATCAACGACGGTTGCTCACACAAGTTCGGTGCACGGTAAACCGCCTTTACATCCTAAAGCTGGAGGTAGAGCAACCAGTCAACCTCTCGGCCAGGTACCGGAAGATGGAAGACCTATTAGGAAGAGGTGAACCACCTGGACTGGCGGCGCGCCAACTCGAAGAAGAGGCGGCAGAACAAGATGTGGAGTCTGGAGGACATGCCGCCAGGGACACCGAACAACCAGTCAACCTCTCAGCCAGGTACCGAAAGATGGAAGACCTATTAGGAAGAGGTGAACCACCTGGATTGCGGCGCGCCAACTCGAAGAAGAGGCAGCCGAACAAGACGTGGAGTCTAGAGGACATGCCGCCAGGGACACCGAGCCATACGGCTCAAATCAGAATTCAAACAAAATAAGGTAGATATTTAGGAGGAGATTGTTAGATAAAACTTGAGTTTTTCATTTTTCCTTATTTAGATTCGCACGATTTCAGAATACGTCCATTTGACCATTTGACAAACACGTCGAATGGATCACCAAAGTTTTAGACAGCAATTTTGTAGGGAGTGGCACAGATTTAGTTGGCCACTCTACAGCCATTTTTAGGATAATTTATATTTAAATAGGAAATCTGTTTAGAATATCAAACAACCAGATTTTAAGCACAGTCAAAATTTCAGCCTTTCTCTCTCTTTGTTATTTTTACCCATTTTATTTTTCTTCCAACAACCTCTTGTAGAAGAATGGATTTTCCTGGCTGATTATCGAAATCCAACATGCTACAGATTGCAAAAGAAAAGGGATGGTAATGAATATGCTCCAGATTGCAAGCATTGTAAGATGACAACAAAAGTAAAGGGAAATTGTAGTGGAAACCAAAGAAAAGAGATGGTGGGGTTGCTATAATGAATATGCTCCAGATTGCAAGTGTTGTAGCTGGCAATCAAAGAAAAGGAAAATTGCAGATGCAACCAAAGAAAAGGGAAATTGCAGTGGCAACCAAAGATAAGGGATGGTGGGGTTGCTGTAATGAATATGCTCCAGATTGCAAGCGTTGTAAGCTGGCAACCAAAGAAAGGGGAAATTGCAGTGGCAACCAAAGAAAAGGAATGGTAGGGTTGCTATAATGAATATGCTCCAGATTGCAAAAGAAAAAGGATGGTAATGAATATGCTCCAGATTGCAAAAGAAAAGGGATGGTAATGAATATGCTCCAGATTGCAAGCATTGTAAGCTGGCAACCAAAGAAAATGGATGGTAATGAATATGCTCTAGATTGCAAGCGTTGTAAGCTGGCAACCAAAGAAAGGGGAAATTGCAGTGACAACCAAAGAAAAGGGATGGTAGGGTTGCTATGATGAATATGCTTCAGATTGCAAAAGAAAAGGGATGGTAATGAATATGCTCTAGATTGCAAGCGTTGTAAGCTGGCAACCAAAGAAAAGGGATGGTGGGGTTGCTATAATGAATATACTCCAAATTGCAAAAGAAAATTGATTGTAATGAATATGCTCCAGATTGGATGCGTTGTAAGCTGGCAACCAAAGAAAAGAGAAAGTGAGGTTGCTATAAGAATATGCTCCAAATTGCAATAGAAAAGGGATGGTAATGAATATGCGCCAAAAGAAAAGGGATGGTAATGAATATGCTCCAGATTGCAAAAGAAAAGGGATGGTAATGAATATGCTCCAAGGGAAAGTGGGGTTGCTATAATGAATATGCTCCAGATGTCAAAAGAGAAGGGATGGTAATGAATATGCTCCAGATTGCAACGTTGTAAGCTGGCAACCAAAGAAAAGAGAAATTGCAGTGGCAACCAAAGAAAGGGGATGGTGGGGTTGGTATAATGAATATGCTCCAGATTGCAAAAGAAAAGGGATGGTAATGAATATGCTCCAGATTGCCAAGCGTTGTAAGCTGGCAACCAAAGAAAAGGGAAATTGCAGTGGCATCTAAAGAAAAGGGATGGTGGGGTTGTTATAATGAATATGCTCCAAATTGCAAAAGAAAAGGGATGGTAATGAATATGCTCCAGATTGCAAGCGTTGTAAGTTGGCAACCAAAGAAAAGGGAAATTGCAGAAGTAGTTCCAGAACCAGGCCATCTACTTATGGGGTTGCTGGCAACCAAAGAAAAGGGAAATTCCAGAACCACGCTTGCAAGCTGCATCCTAAAGAAAAAGGAAATTGCAGAACAAGTTCCAGAACCAGGCCATCTTCTTATAGGGTTGCTGGCAGCCAAAGAAAAGGGAAATTCCAGAACCACGCTTGCAAGCTGCACGTTAAAGAAAAGGGAAATTGCAGAACCTGCAAGCTGCACGCTAAAGAAGAGGGACATTGCAGAACCAGTTCCAAAACCAGGTCATCTACTTATAGGGTTGCTGGCAACCAAAGAAAAGGGAAATTACAGAACCATGCTGCTTGCAAGCTGAAATTGCAGAACCAATTCCAGAACCAGACTATCATCTTATGGGGTTGCTGGCAACCAAAGAAAAGAGAAATTGCAGAACCAGTTCCAGAACCAGGTCATCTGCTTATGGGGTTGCTGGCAACCAAAGAAAACAGAAATTCCAGAACCACGCTTGCGAGCTGCACGCTTGCAAGCTAGCAACCAAAGAAAAGGGAAATTATAGAACCACGCTTGCAAGCTGGCAACCAAAAAAAAAAGGAACCACGCTTGCAAGCCCCAAGCTAAAGAAAAGGGTAATTGCAGAACCAGTTCCAGAACCAAGTCATCTGCTTATGAGGTTGCTGGCAACCAAAAAAAAGAGAAATTGTAGAATCACGCTTGCAAGTTGGCAACCAAAGAAAAGGGAAATTCTAGAACCACGCTTGCAAGCTGGCAACCAAAAAAAAGGAACCACGCTTGCAAGCTGGCAACCAAAAAAAAGGAATCACGCTTGCAAGCTGCACGCTAAAGAAAAGAGAAATTGCAGAACCAGTTCCAGAGCCAGGTCATCTGCTTATGGGGTTGCTGGCAACCAAAGAAAAGGGAAATTCTAGAACCACGCTTGCAAGCTGGCAACCAAAGAAAAGGAACCACGCTTGCACGCTGCACGCTAAAGAAAAGGAAAATTGCAGAACCAGTTCCAGAACAAGGTCATCTGCTTATGGGGTTGCTGGCAACCAAAGAAAAGGGAAATTCCATAACCACGCTTCCAAGCTGCTGGCAACCAAAGAAGGAACTAGGTCATCTGCTTATGGGGTTGCTGGCAACCAAAGAAAAGGGAAATTGCAGAACCAGTTCCAGAACCAGGGAATCTTCTTATGGGGTTGCTAGCAACCAAAGAAAAGGGAAATTCTAGAACCATGCTTGCAAGCTGCACGCTTGCAAGGCTGGCAACCAAAGGAAATTCTAGAACCACGTTTGCAAGCTGGAAACCAAAGAAAAGGGATGGTGGGGAAATTCCATAACCAAGCCATCTGCTTATGCGGTTGCTGGCAACCAAAGAAAAGGGATGGTGGGGAAATTCCATAACGAGGCCATCTGCTTATGGGGTTGCTGGGAACCAACCAAAGAAAAGGGAAATTCCAGAAAAGGGAAACTCCAGAACCACGCCATCTATTATGGGGTTGCTGGCAATAGGGAAATTCCAGAACCACGCCATCTACTAATGGGGTTGCTGGCAATAGGGAAATTCCAGAACCACGCCATCTACTTATGGGGTTGCTAGCAATAGGGAAATTCCAGAACCACGCCATCTGCTTATGGTGTTCCTGGAAACCAAAGAAAAGGCTTATGGGTTGCTGGCAACCAACCAAAGAAAAGGGAAATTCTAGAACCATGCCATCTGCTTATGAGATTGCTGGCAACGAAAGAAAAGCGAAATTACAGAACCAGTTCCAGAACAAGGCCATCTGCTTATGCGGTTGCTGGCAACCAAACAAAAAGAAAATTCCAGAACAAGACAATAAAAGGGAAATTCCAGAACCGGGCCATCATCTTATGGGGTTGCTCGCAACCGAAGAAAAGGGAAATTCTAGAACTAGTTCCAGAACCAGGCCATCTACTTATGGGGTTGCTGTCAACCAAAGAAAAGCGAAATTCTAGAACCACCCCATCTGCATGGGGTTGCTGGCAACTAAAGAAAAGAGAAATTCCAGAACCAGGCCATCATCTTATGGGGTTGCTGCCAACAAAGAAATGGGAAATTCCAGAACCACGCTTGCAAGCTGGCAACCAAAGAAAAGGGTAATTCCAGAACCACCCCATCAACTCATGGGGTTGCTGGCAACTAAAGAAAAAGGGTAATTCCAGAACCACCCCATCAACTCATGGGGTTGCTGGCAACTAAAGAAAAAGGGTAATTCCATAACCAGGCCATCTACTCATGGGGTAGCTGGCAACCAAAGAAAAGGTAAATTCCATAACCAGGCTATAAGGAAATTCCAGAACCAGGTCATCTGCTTATAGGATTTCTGGCAACCAAAGAAAAGGGATGATGCTCCAGATTGCAAGCGTTGTAAGCTGGCAACCAAAGAAAAGGAATGGTAATTCCAGAACCCGGCCAGGCCATCTGTTTATGGGGTTGCTGGCAACCAAAGAAAAGGGATGATGTTCCAGAACCAGGCCATCTGCTCATGGAGTTGCTGGCAACCAAAGAAAAGGGCTGATGCTCTAGATTGCAAGTGTTGTAAGCTGGCAACCAAAGAAAAGGGATGGTAATTCCAGAACGCGGCCAGGCCATCTGTTTATGGGGTTGCTGGTAACCAAAGAAAAGGGATGATGCTCCAGATTGCAAGCGTTGCCACCAAAGAAAAGGGATGGTAATTCCAGAACCAGGCCAGGCCATCTGCTTATGGAGTTGCTGGCAACCAAAGAAAAGGGATGATGCTCCAGATTGCAAACGTTGTAAGCTGGCAACCAAAGAAAAGGGATGGTAATTCCAGAACCAGGCCAGGCCATCTGGTTATGGGATTGCTGGCAACCAAAGAAAAGGGATTATGCTCCACCAGATTGCAAGCAATGTAAGCTGGCAACCAAAGTAAAGGGATTATGCTCCACCAGATTGCAAGCAATGTAAGCTGACAACCAAAGAAAAGGGATGGTAATTCTATAACCAGGCCAGGCCATCTGCTTATGGGGTTGCTGGCAACCAAAGAAAAGGGATGATGCTCCAGATTGCAAGCATTGTAAGCTGACAACCAAAGAAAATGAATGGTAATTCCAGAACCAGGTCAGGCCATCTGCTTATGGGGTTGCTGGCAACCAAAGAAAAGGGATGATGCTCCAGATTGCAAACGTTGTAAGCTGGCAACCAAAGAAAAGGGATGGTAATTCCAGAACCAGGCCAGGCCATCCCCTTATAGGGTTGCTGATGCTCCAGATTGCAATCGTTGTAAGCTGGCAACCAAAGAAAAGGGATGGTAATTCCAGAACCAGGTCAGGCCATCTGCTTATGGGGTTGCTGCCAACCAAAGAAGAGGCATGATGTTCCAGATTGCAAGCGTTGTAAGCTGGCAACAAAAGAAATGGGATGGGAATTCCAGAACCAGGTAGACCATCTGCTTATGGGGTTGCTGTCAACCAAAGAAAATGGATAGTAATTCCAGAACTAGGCCATCTGCTTATAGGGTTGCTGATGCTCCAGATTGGCATTGTAAGCTGGCAACCAAAGAAAAGGGATGGTAATTCCAGAACCAGGTCAGGCCATCTGCTTATGGGGTTGCTGCCAACCAAAGAAAAGGCATGATGTTCCAGATTGCAAGCGTTGTAAGCTGGCAACAAAAGAAATGGGATGGGAATTCCAGAACCAGGCTAGACCATCTGCTTATGGGGTTGCTGTCAACCAAAGAAAATGGATAGTAATTCCAGAACTAGGCCATCTGCTTATAGGGTTGCTGATGCTCCAGATTGGCATTGTAAGCTGGCAACCAAAGAAAAGGGATGGTAATTCCAGAACCAGGTCAGGCCATCTGCTTATGGGGTTGCTGCCAACCAAAGAAAAGGCATGATGTTCCAGATTGCAAGCGTTGTAAGCTGGCAACAAAAGAAATGGGATGGAAATTCCAGAACCAGGCTAGACCATCTGCTTATGGGGTTGCTGTCAACCAAAGAAAATGGATAGTAATTCCAGAACCAGGCCATCTGCTTATAGGGTTGCTGATGCTCCAGATTGGCATTGTAAGCTGGCAACCAAAGAAAAGGGATGGTAATTCCAGAACCAGGTCAGGCCATCTGCTTATGGGGTTGCTGCCAACCAAAGAAAAGGCATGATGTTCCAGATTGCAAGCGTTGTAAGCTGGCAACAAAAGAAATGGGATGGAAATTCCAGAACCAGGCTAGACCATCTGCTTATGGGGTTGCTGTCAACCAAAGAAAATGGATAGTAATTCCAGAACCAGGCCATCTGCTTATAGGGTTGCTGATGCTCCAGATTGGCATTGTAAGCTGGCAACCAAAGAAAAGGGATGGTAATTCCAGAACCAGGCCAGGCCATCCCCTTATAGGGTTGCTGATGCTCCAGATTGCGATCGTTGTAAGCTGGCAACCAAAGAAAAGGGATGGTAATTCCAGAACCAGGCCATCTGCTTAAGGGGTTGCTAGCAACCAAAGAAAGAAGATTGTAAGTGTTCCATCTGCTGTTATGGGGTTTCTAGCAACCAATGAAAGAAAATGGTAAGCGTTCCATCTGCTATTATGGGGTTGCTGCCAACCAAAGAAAGAAAATTGTAATTGTAAGCGTTCCATCTGCTGTTATGGGGCTGTTGCTGGAAACCAAAGAAAGAAAATTGTAAGCGTTCCATCTGCTATTTTGGGGGCTGTTGCTGGCAACCGAAGAAAGAAAATTGTAAGCGTTCCATCTACTGTTATGGGGGCTGTTGCTGGCAACCAAAGAAAAGGGATGAGAATTCCAGAACTATCTTTACCTACTGTTATGGGGTTGTTGCTGATGGTAATTCCAGAACCATCTTGCTGTTATGGGGGCTGTTGCTGGCAACCAAAGGAAGATAAGGATGGTAATTCCAGAACTAGGGTTGTTGCTGACAACCAAAGAAAGAAAATTGTAAGCGTTCCATCTAGTGTTATGGGGACTGTTGCTGGCAACCAAAGGAAGAAAATTGTAAGCGTTCCATCTGCTGTTATGGGGCC